>NC_136019.1:314080-316580 GCF_048128805.1 Centroberyx gerrardi | reverse complement strand
TGAACTGAATTCGGGTGTGACGTCAAACAAAACTGAAATCTTCAAATAATATTCCTTAAAATTTTTAAAAGTTAAAAACTTAAAATGTTTCATACCTCATTATGTCAGAGTTTGTTAAATAAAATTTGCTCGTTCTCGTCAGTTCAGGCAGCAGAATAGTGTGTCATGATGTCACAGTATCATCATGATGTCACAGTATCATCATGATGTCACAGTATCATCATGATGTCACAGTATCATCATGATGTCACAGTATCATCACCCTCAACCCTGTCGTGTTGTAACCATGGAGATGTGCTGCATTGTCATTTATTGTTTCTTCCTTTATTAGTTCCTCCATCAGCTGTCACCATGGAGACCACTGGACTCTCCACTCCACCTGACCCGCCTTTCCAGTTCAGCTGTACCTTTGTTCGTCATCTGTTTCTTTCTTTTGTTTCTTTTTGATTTGTGTGGTTTTCTAAAGCCTTTGGCGTTTTTTTTTTTAAATAATTTTTGAGACGCAAGTTGAACGTTTGGCGCGGTTTCTACTTGTTCCGCTTTGGCGATGCGTGACTTCACAGAGTGTTCGAACTTCCCCATTTCTTCACGGATTAGTTTGAGTTTAATGTCGAACGCGTTGGAAATTTCTCAATTTTCCATTTTTGCACAGATTATATGGCATCCGAGTAAAAATCGTTTGATCCAATTAGTCTCTTAGTCTATTCCAAAAGGAATTTTCCAAACTGTCCTGCCAAAAAAAACATTAGGCTCAAACTGAATCTAATTTTGTAATTAAGCGTCTCACAGCTGTGACAGGCTTTTATTTCTCATTATTATTATTTCTGCATCCTGACCTGGCCGTGTTCTTCAGGTAGGGGAGGTGGAGGGGGCGTGGCCAGCTGGCTGCCATGTTGTTGCTGTTGTTGTTGCTGTTGTTGTTGTTGTTGTTGTTGTTGTTGCTGCTGGCTGTGGTCGCGGGCGGCCATCTCTGCCATCCTCCGCTCCATCTGCTCCAGCCGCTCCAAGATCGACATCCTGAACTGGTTGTCTGCAAACAAACAGAAACACAGTGAATCTTTTAAGAAATAAATGTGACCATATTCACAACAAAAACCAAATGATGGTACTTTTTTTTAAATTGTTGAACAGCGTTGGATACAGGCAGACGAGTTGTCAATCAAACCTCTTCCAGATAACAGGAAGTCAGTTAGCTACGCTCAAGACGAACAGGAAGCTGTCGACCAATCAGCTGAGAGGATTAGACCAAAGCTACATGTCAATCACTGAAACAATGAGCTGATTGGCCAGAACTCAGCAAGGTCAGTCTGTCTGTGAGTGTGTCAGAGATTAGTTAGTGTGTGTGTGTGTGTGTGTGTGTGTGTTCTTCTGTCAACAGCTCTAACCAGGAGGCTGATAAATACCTCCTCTCTTAAATACCTGCTTTAAGAGAACCTCTTTAACACATACACACACGCAATGGGAAACACCTCCAAAACCTCTCTCTCTCTGCCTCTCTCTCTCTCTCTCTGCCTCTCTCTCTCTCTGCCTCTCTCTCTCTCTCTCTCTCTCAGATGGAAACTATCTCATCCAGCTTCAATCATTCTGCCGCCAGACACGATGCAGCCTGTCAATGTGTGTGTGTCCCTAATATAACATGATACATGGTGACCTGGGACTACACACACACACACACACACACACAGAGCTCATTCCTCTGCAGAGCACAGGGGGACTCCCTGCTTTGAAACAGTTACACAACTGTACTGAGAGGCAGGCAGACAGGCCGACCCACGGAGTCGTACCTGCGCCCGCTGCACCGCAACATCTAACTTCTCCATCTAACTCCTCCATCTAACTTCTCCATCTAACTCCTCCATCTAACTCCTCCATCTAACTCCTCCATCTAACTCCTCCATCTAACTTCTCCATCTAACTCCTCCATCTAACTCCTCCATCTAACTCCTCCATCTAACTTCTCCATCTAACTCCTCCATCTAACTCCTCCATCTAACTCCTCCATCTAACTCCTCCATCTAACTCCTCCACCTGCAGTGCTGCATCCTCCTTTAAGCATCCGACAGCAAACAATAACGCTCTACAACCAAACTACAACCAAACTGTGCAATAAAACTACAACCAAACTGTGCAATAAAACTACAACCAAACTTTGCAATAAAACTACAACCAAACTTTGCAATAAAACTACTGTACAACAAGACTTTGCAACAAAACATACACAACTACAACAAAACTACAAAATTACAATAAAACTACAGCCAAACTACAACACAACAAATAAAACCAAAACTTTGCAACACAACTACAACAAAGCAAAACTACAACAAACCTGCAACAAAACTTTGCCACACAGCTACAACAAAACTGCTACAAAACAAAACTTCAACCAAACTTCAACCAAACTTCAACCGAACTCTACAACAAAGCTACAACAAAACAATAGACAACAGAATTGTACAGTAAAGCTCCTGGATGTGACTCGCCTGTGGCTGATTGGTCG
>NC_136019.1:301580-309080 GCF_048128805.1 Centroberyx gerrardi | reverse complement strand
AATTATGTTCCCACAATGAAAACGGCATATGAGTAACTCCAACAAGCCGAGCCTATTCTACTCTACTCATGACCAAACAATTATTTTCAGTTTCAGTTTCATTTGATTATCAGGAGGCAGAGAGGCTGAAATCCTATCCCACAAGTTACCTCTCGACCCCCTTGACGGCCCCGCCCCACAGTTTGAGAACCACTGGGCTAAGTAGTCAGCGGATGTTGCAGCAGGCCGTTAGCTAATGCTAGCCTCATTAGCTTATAGTCAGCTGAGTTAAACCGTACCAGTGTTGTAGCTTCACTGCAGCTTACTGCTCCTCTCCCAAAATGTAACGGAGCGTCCAGACAGACTGAAATATCCACAGCAGGAGTTTCACTACGACTTCTTCTGTGGTTACTTCTGTGTTCACAAAGCTCCTCGCTGCCATCTAGTGTTTCTCTGCTCTACAAGCAGAACCACAACAGAACTAGAGACGCTGCACTGCCTGAAACCTACAGCAGGGCAACAGCAACACTTCAACACTTAAGCATTACTTGGCCTGAAAAGATATGAGACACCAGCCCCCCCCACCCCCCCAAAAAACAACAACACTGAACCTGGTAACCACGGTAACAAGCCAAGCCTCAGTCCAGTTTTTCGCATGACTGTTAGCTGCACAGTGGAGAGAGGCATGATGGGAAGGATTGACCAGACTCCCTCAGAGGCTCTGGACAGGAAGTCCAGGAGGAGAGGTGTGTGTGTGTATGTGTGTGTGTGTGTGTGTGGTGATAACTCTTGCACTAATTCAGCTAATCAGGAGATGGCAGAGCAGGAGGCGAGGCTTAGCAGGCATGCAACTGGCACACACACACACACACGCACACACACACACAAACACACATACACACACACACACACACACACAGAGTATTGGTGCCCTTTGTTGCTCTGAAAGTCCCAAACTCGTTTTGTTAAAAGTGCTTTAAACATTAATATAAACATCAAAAGAGAAAAGAGGGAATACATCTCTGATCTCTCCACAGCCTCCTTGACATGCAAAACCTTCCTTGATTCATTCTGTGCTTTATAAATATGTTGATATGTCAATATGTCAATATGTAAATATGTCTGCTCACATCCTCAGACCAAACTCTTTTGGGTCACAACTGAACAACCTTTGAATGACTCCTCCCTGCGTTAAGTCCCGGCCCCAACATCCTGTTTCAACAGGAAATACATCACATGAAGGAAAGTAAAGAATCCGTTTCATGCGGTCTTTAATATTTCTTTTGCACTAGTGTTGATCTGTTTTCTTCTTGCCTTTCTTTTCTTTCTGTTGTTCTTTGTTGTAACTTGCTGTGTGTTTTGTTTCTTTGTTTTGAAAGGTGCGACAGCAGAGGTGTGACCAAGTCAGCTTTGCTCGAGTCCCAAGTCAGTCTCAAGTCTAAATGTAGAACAGCAAGTCAAGTCAGAACAAATCAAGAGTCCAGTATCAATTTAATATCTTAAAGAAAACTAAATATCTCAGACTTTTCAATGCAATATGGTTTTAATAGGATAAAAACTTGGTAAGAGCATCATGAGTTTGATTTCTATAATCAGTTTCAACTTCAATAAATTCAATCATTCCATACAAATTCAGAAAACAGAATTTAAATTCAGTCGTCTGCTGGAACAAATCTCAACACTTTCAACACAAACACAAGGGCCCGGATCTACTAACATGTCGTAATTCCAGGCGCAGCACAAAAGCAACTGCGGGTGAAATTTGTACCGCCGGCGCATGGTATTTACTAAAGTAGCACACGCAAATGAGCGGAGGCGCAGATAATTAATTATAATTGCGACTGCGCAAATATAAAGGCCAAACAATGCGCACAATAGCCTATTTGCGGCAACGTAATGATGGACAAAAGAAGCGGAAATGTCTCTCCAGTGGAGCTGAAGTGTCGGTGGCAGAGAAAACCAAAGAGCTGCAAAGAAGAGATGTTGCGTAAAAAGTCACTCTGGAAGGATATAACAAATAAAGTGATGCAGTTGGGCACCACAAGCGCGATTTAGCGGAGGGAAAAGCGCTGGTATGATATGAGGAGGTGAACCAAAATGCTGCTGACCATAAATAAAGCCAAAGAGGAGCCTGAACTCTCTTGGAGGAGCAGCAGGAGCCTGACTGAGACAGGTGCCAGGTGGGAGGGATGGAGACCCGGTGAAGGTATGAAGACGCACACACACCTCTCCATGGAGAGGTTATTACACACACACGTTTTAGCTGCATTGTTTACATCAAGGCTATGCCGCTCAGATATTGGCTCATAAGTGTCAGCAAATCCAGAGAAGAGTGTGCGAGAGTGCGTTTTCCTTTCTGTATATTTAGGTAATAATCTGCATATTGAGTGCACATTCTGCTACGCTGCCAATGACGTGTAAATGTATTTTTAAATCAGCATACCCGTTTAAACCTGATTGGAATTATAATAGCGATGCGATCTAATGTCTACATGTTAGGATGTGTAGAAGACGGTGTCACCTTGATCTCAGAGCCGGTTCCAGAGCCAGTCTCGTTGGAGCCATTCTGTGAGCAAAATGATAAGACAAGCTTTTCCTATAGGTCTTAAATTCAGTGCGCAATCAACAGGCGTTAACGGCCTCCGCCTCTTCATAAGTCACGTCCTCTGCCAATTTCCATAAAACCCTCCCTTAATTTTGCGCTTCATCCTCGGAAGACCCGCAAATGCATATGCAATTATATCAAACCGCAAAAAAAGCTGCACCCAGATCAACCCATGATTTCAGGTGCTGTGCAGAGAACAAGGTTTTAGCACCCGCAATGCGATTTGATCCGGACCAAGATCTTTTGTCAAGGCTTTAGAAATCTTTTCAAATCATCAAAGTACAAGTCAAGGTCAAGTCTCAAGTCTTCTCTTCATGCATCAAGTCAAGTCTCAAGCAATTAAAACTGTGAGTCCAAGTCATGTGACTCGAGTCCCCACCTCTGTGCGACAGAAATAAAGTTTATTATTATTGTTATCGTTAATAATGTAAAGGGAAGTGTGTCTGACCATCCAGGGAGAGCCAGTCGAGCTGCGAGCTGGGCAGGGAGCTGGCGTTCCTCGCTCGGTACTCAAACAGAACCGGAAGAAGAAACAGAACCGCCGGACTCCAGTACCTGAAGACAAACCAGACCGGCTTCATGGGCTGAGAGAGAGAGAGAGAGAGGGGAGACAGAGAGAGAGGGAGAGAGAGAGAGAGAGAGGGCAGAGAGAGAGGGAGAGAGAGAGAGAGAGAGCAGAGAGAGAGAGAGAGCAGAGAGAGAGTGAGAGAGAGAGAGTGAGAGAGAGAGAGAGAGAGAGAGCAGAGAGAGAGTGAGGAGAGAGAGTGAGAGAGAGAGAGAGAGAGAGAGAGAGAGGGCAGAGAGAGAGGGAGAGAGAGAGAGAGAGAGAGAGAGAGCAGAGAGAGAGGGAGAGAGAGAGAGAGAGAGAGAGAGAGAGCAGAGAGAGAGTGAGAGAGCGGGAGAGAGAGAGGGCAGAGAGAGAGGGAGAGAGAGAGAGAGAGAGAGAGAGAGCAGAGAGAGAGTGAGAGAGCGGAGAGAGAGAGAGCAGAGAGAGAGTGAGAGAGCGGGAGAGAGAGAGGGCAGAGAGAGAGAGGGAGAGAGAAAGAGAGAGAGAGAGAGTTATTTAACATGGCAGTGTCTCCATCTAGTGGCAGAACAAGAGAAGGACAACAACACAGAATTCAATACATTTAAAACTTAAATGTTTTTGTACTTGACCCTCTAAAAAACTAATTTAAAGCTCCTACTATTATTATTATACTGTTGATTAAAATACAAAAAATATTCTAAAACTTTATTCCTTTATTAAAATATTTTGGGTGATTAAATCTTAGCTGACATTTGTTGAAAAAAAATTAAATATAAAAAATACACAATTATACATAATAATAATAATTTAATAAGTTGACTTTAAAGTATAGAAAATAATTGTTATTATTTTATTGTTGATGACAATAATAAACAATGATAAAACAATATTTTAGTCTTATAACCGACACTCTTAAGAAAAGTAAATTACTAAAATATAAGTAATATAAATATAAATATTAGGCTTGGGCTGATATTCAATATTATCGAGTATCGAGATATTTCGTGATTATCGCGATATTCCCGTGATATTGAATACCCCCCCCCTCCCAAAAAAAAAGAAAAAAACGTACCCACCCCCCCAGGCCATGACACCATGTGTTGTTTAGATCACAATGGTGCAAGCTTTTAAACTTATAAACCTATAATCTACTTATGGTCGAATAAAAAAACAAAATAATCATAGTTTAAGTGAAAAATTTGTCCTTTTCCTTTTCCACAATCAGCCCGTATTACACCTAATGTATTTCTTCCCATGCTTAAATAGTAAGATCAAATTTATAGGCTGTTGGTAATAAAATACCCCCCCCCCCCCACAAAGCAGAGAAAAAAAAAACGTACCGTATATCGCAATATTTTGGCGGGACAGTATCGTGATATAACATTTTGGTTATCGCCCAAGCCTAATAAATATGTTTTTTTTTTTGGTGATTTTCTTATCGTGTGTGTGTTCAGTATGTTCAGTGTGGTTTCAGTGTGTGTGTTCAGTGTGTTCTGTGTGTGTGTGTGTGTGTGTGTGTGTACCTGGACAGTAGCAGCGCAGCACCCCAGGCTGGATCAGAGCAGCAGGGACGGAGCTCTGATCGAACACACAGGAGTATCGACCCGCCGGCTCGCTCCACGGTCCGGTGATCAGCACCTTCACCCCGCCCTGCATACACACACACACACACACACACACACACACACACACACACACACACACACAGGGTAACAGTTAATAACATATTAAGTGTGACGCTATTATAAATACCTGTTATTTAAAACTGTTGAATTGATACTAGACAGAAATCTAAACATATGATATATATAACATAAATATACAGTCAAAGGATCAGTTCCTTGATTTCCTTGGACCCACAGACAGTATTGTCTGTAGCTGTTGGACCCACAGACAGTATTGTCTGTAGCTGTTGGACCCACAGACAGTATTGTCTGTAGCTGTTGGACCCACAGACAGTATTGTCTCCAGTCAGCTGTCGGTTGAAGCAGCGAGCTCTGCTGCCTCTTGCTGCAACAATGAGTCCAAACTGTTTGCCAAAATGTCTCCAAAAAAGCCTAAAGGACTACCTGAACTACCCTGGAATACTCTGGACTATCTGAACTACGCTGATCTACCCTGATCTACCCTGAACTACCATGGACAACCTGAACTACCCTGAACTACCCTGGAGTACCTGAACTACCCTGAACATCCCTGAACAGCCCGAACTACCCTGAACTACCACAGACTCTACCCGATCTCAAATCGTTGCCAGTCTATGCAAGCAACACACTACCCTGAACTACCCTAAAATATCCTGAACTACCCTGAACTACCCTGAACAACCCGAACTACCAGAACTACCCTGAACTATCCTAAACTACTCTGAACTACTCTGAACTACCCTGAACAATCCTGAACAATTATGAACTACCCTGGACTACCCTGAACATCCTGAACTACCCTGGACCACCCTGGACTACCTGAACTACCCTGAAATACCCGAACTCCCTGAACTACCCTGAACAACCCGAACTCCCTGAACTACCCTGAACTACCCTGAACAGCCCGAACTCCCTGAACTACCACAGACTCTGCCCGATCTCAAATCGTTGCCTGTCTATGCAAGCAACACACTACGCTGAACTACCCTGAACTATCCTGAACTACCCTGAACTATCCTGAACTATCCTGAACTACTCTGAACTACCCCGAACTATCCAGGACTACCCTGAACTGCCCAGGACTACCCTGGACTACCCAGGACTACCTGAGCTCCCAGAACTACCCTGAACTATCCTAAACTATCCTGAACTACTCTGAACTACCCCGAACTATCCAGGACTACCCTGAACTGCCCAGGACTACCCTGGACTACCCAGGACTACCTGAGCTCCCAGAACTACCCTGAACTATCCTAAACTATCGTGAACTACCCCGAACTATCCTGGACTACCCTGAACTACCCCGAACTATCCTGGACTACCCCGAACTATCCTGGACTACCTTTAACTACCCTGAACTACCTGAACTACCCTGGACTATCATGGACTACCCAGGACTACCCTGGACTACCACAGACTCTGCCCGATCTCAAATCGTTGCCAGATCAGGCTTGAAAAACGTGTAATCTGTCCCCAGGTTTAAACAGCAACAACAACAACAACAACAACAACACGCAAGTCAACACTGAGTTTTTTTCTGCATTCTTGCACAGCAATCTGTATCAGAGCTGCCGTACTGTTTTGCTGCAGGTTTTAACCACTTTCAGTGGTGTCGACGTTGTTTTGTTTCTACTGTGTTTCTACTACCTTCTGTGAGCTACTAGCCTTCATTTTGTTTTTATTTTTTCCATTTCCCCCACCAAGAGGAAAAAGGAATTTATTCTTTACAGACTTGCCTGGTTAAATGAAGGTTAAATACAAACTTAAAAATATTTGTGCCGTAAGCAAGAGTGGAAGTAACTATTTACATTTACTTGCGTTACTGTAATTGAGTATTTTTTTTGAGTATTTGAGTATTTTTTTCAGTAATTTTACTTTTACTCAAGTACGTCTAAGTGTGTATAGCTCTGGGTGATTGATACTAATATTGATTATAGATTACCTCCGGGTAGGACCACTCTGGGGAGAAGTCGGTGATGGTGGCGAGCCGGGAGGAGGAGGGGGGGAGGGGGTGGGGAAAGGGCAGGAAGGATGAGGAGGGGGAGGGCTGGGGGGGAACCATGTAGCGCACCCCGCTGGGAAGAGTGGCGGGTTGGGCCCGGGGGCGGGGTTAGGGGCGGGGTTAGCGGCCTCCTCGGTGATGAGCTCGGAGATGAGGTCGGGGAACTGGCTGTCGAAGGAGATGTCGAGCTCTTCCCCCCCACGCTCGCCAGCCTCCGCCTCCTCCGCCGCTGAGTGCATATCCATGGGCGTGTCCTCGGAGTCGTAGCCCCGCCCCCTCTCCTCCTTGACGCGGATCGGGGAGCTAACGGAGTTATCGCTGGTCAGAACGACGCTGGCCGGGCTGCAGGTACCGTTAACGTTAGCTTGAGCGCTAGCAAACGGCGGCGGCTGGCTCAGTCTCTGCTGCAGAGCGAGCAGCTGTCGCCCTCGCTCGGCCTCCCTCTCTCTCTCCTGGCACCGCAGCAGCAGGAACGTCTGATTGGCTAGCTGAGAATGGGGCGGGGCTTGGGCCGGCAGTCCAGCCAGGTGATTGGAGGACTGAAGCTCTTTGGGTTGTCCCAGGACCAACGGCTGCTGTCCGTCGGCCCGGAGGTGCGTCTGATTGGCTGGCTGGGGCTGGGTGGGTGGGCTCTGTGTGTCTTGGCGAACCAGAAGCAGAGAAGCGGCGCTACTTCCTATCTGTTGCCGTGGCGACGAGTCAGAGGAGGCGTGGCTTGGCTAAATGACAGAAAGAGAAG
>NC_136019.1:289791-301380 GCF_048128805.1 Centroberyx gerrardi | reverse complement strand
TTTACACCAGACGCAAATCAAGAAATAGAACTCATAAAAATGTATAAAAACTTATTATTCCAACAAAACTTCACATCCTCCAGCCTACTGGACCTCACTGACTCTGTGTGTGTGTGTGTGTGTGTGTGTGTGTGTGTGTGTGTGTGTGCAGCTGCTGCCACCTGCTGTCCAAACTGGAGTACTGCAGCTGTCCAATCAGCAGCTGAACACAAACTGGTGACAGCATCAACTAAAGAAAACCCAACATGAGTCTTACAGAAGTTAAAGTGTCTTAAAATAAAGAATACATCCATAAGGTCATATGAAATGCACTTGATGATTTATCTATTTATTTTTTCTCTTTTTCAACTTTATGGATTTATTTATTAATTTTTTCTAATTAACTAAATATGTATTCAAATAGATGAGTACATACGTGTATACATCTGTATGTTGTGTGTATGTAGAAGTGTGTGTTTGAATGTTTTTGAATGTTAACATATAAATAATGGAGACGCATTAGAGAAAAATATCTGTTGTTTATTCGTATAAAAGCGGCGTGTCGTCCGGAGAGGAGACGACTCGACCAGAACAACAGAGGAAGTCGCTGCTTCAAACCGTTTCACACAAAACCTTCTTCTTCTGCTTCTTCTTCTTCTCCTGCTTCGTCTTCTTCTTCTTCTACACATCGGTTACTGCGGTTCATTTAAATTAACTGAACGGGTAAATTCAGACTGTAACTCAGAGCTTAAAAAAAACGAAACAAACAAACAAACAAACAAAAAAAACACAGAACAGCAACTTGTTTCTTTTTCTGAACTGAACGGAAAGCTTGGACTGGAGTCGGACTGACACAGCGCGCCGATATTGATCTTCGATCAGATATCAGGTTATTATAAAACCTGACATCACACTTTAGTTTCCATACACGTTTATTTATTTATTCTTTCCACCGTGTTTTATAACTTAAATTCATTTAAAAAAAGGCAGTAATGAATCCCAGAGTTTCCCTTCCATCCAGTTTCAGAGGAGAGTTTTAGTGTCAAAATGTTTCAGAGGCTTTTTGTTTTGAAAGGAAGAAAATTCTAGAGGAAACACAGAATTCTGGGAAGATTTTGGACATGAAGAAGGTCAAATTTAAAACATATTGATCATCTAACCGTTGGTTATAAATATACCGATATCGGTCTTTAAACGTCGGTATCAGTCGAACCCGAGTTTCACAATCACAAACTTTCTCTTCTTCACTCCTGGAAAACTGGCAGAGAGAGAGAGAGAGAGAGAGAGAGAGAGAGAGAGAGAGAGAGAGAGAGAGAGAGAGAGAGAGAGAGAGAGAGAGAGTACAGAAAGGTCTGGAAAGATAGAATAAAACCCCACTAGACGAATGCATTCAGATGGATGGAAGGAAGGAAGAAAGGAAGGAAGGAAGAAAGGAAGGAAGGAAGGAAGGAAGGGAGAGATTTAAGACAAACCCTTCATATTACAAACTGATTTTTTTTTTTAAATGTATTTTCAGCCCCGAAAACAATAAAACGTCAACAACCAGTGTAATAATAAGAACCAATATTATCAATAACCAATGTCTGATCAATATTATTAACAGAGCAAGAGAAAAACTCAGAGATTAAGATTTACTGCCCTTTACACAGAGAGAGAGAGAGAGAGAGAGAGAGAGAGAGAGAGAGAGAGAGAGAGAGAGAGAGAGAGAGAGAGAGAGAGAGAGAGAGAGAGAGAGTCGGGTCACAGTGGGAAGAAAAGACGAGCTCAGATTCAAACAGGAAACACCACAGGAAGAGGTGTGTGTGTGTGTGTGTGTGTGTGTGTGTGCGTGTGTGTGTGTGTGTGTCAGTAAGACGTAAACGAGGCTGTGTCTTCTTGTGTGTGCTTGAATTTGTGAAGTGTGTGTGTCAGTTTTCATGTCCTAGTGTGTGTGTGTGTGTGTGTAGTTTCATGTCTTGGTGTGTGTGTGTGTGTGTTGCTCCGGGGGGGGGAGGGGGGGGGGGGGGGTCTGCAGGCGGCTGCTTCCCCAGCAGAGAGGCTCTGTTCCTGGGTAGAGGTCATCACAAGCCCTGCCTGATGCTCTGGATGATCTGGAAGATGGCTGCAGCACACACACACACACACACACACACACACACACACACACACACACACACACACACACACACACACACACAAGAATGCTTAGTGCACAATATGAACTAAAAGACTTATTGTTATTTCAACTAGATGAAACTAATCATCATTCATTTTCCATAGGGGGATTTTTAATAATTGATTATAGATTAGTTAATATCCGGAACTTTCAGATATCGGACATTTGAATCAACGGGTTTCTCGAACCTTGAGATGAAACTTTTTTTTGTAAAATCGACCAACCAGCTGACAGATACAGGTCTGTTTCTATGGAAACGCCTCACTTCTCTCCCGCTCAGACCCAAATCTGACATTTTCCCCAAAACACGCTCCGGCTCCGGGAAACCCCGCCCCCTTTTTTTTCTCTCACAGTCAGTGCTTCCTGGTTGAGTGGGAGGCTCCGCCCTCGTATTCTCGTTGGCTAAACAGACGGTCAGTCAGTTCTGAGCTGCTGTGTCAAACGTCCCGTCAGGAGAAGAAGAGTCAGCTGGGTTTGTGCTGACATCATGCTACAGAGGTGTTAGCATGTTAGCATGTTGCTAACAGGCCGCAGGAAAAGCTGCTGTGCTCGATCCTGATTGGCCGTCCGTTTCCTTTGCTTTCTCCGCCCCGTTTAGTGCGAGAGCAGCTCAGCGGTCTGAGGAAGTGACATCATCAGCACGACAGGTGTTGTCGTTCGTTTTGTGAAAGTCTCGGTGGAAACTACAGGAACGCTTTTAAAGTCGTACCGAGTCGGGTTTTGCCGGTTGTGGCTTGTAAACAACTTTCAAAATCTCCCAGCTCAACAAGAGGTGAAGCCACGCCCCCCCTGGATGCAAAGCCACGCCCCCCTGGATGCAACGCCACGCCCCACAAACATGAAGAAGGCTGCCACAACGCTACAAAACAGAAAGAAAGTGCAAAAAAAAAAAAAACTAGAGCGAGGCTTCAAAACCAGAGTGAATCTGTTGGAGAGTACTGAAGGAGAGGATGAGATGAAGAGTCGCTTTTCTGGGGCTTAGAGCTCAGCTAGCAGCTTTTCTACTACACACACACACACACACACACACAGTCACACACTACCAATGGACCAGAGGGAATGATGGAGGATAACTTCTGGATGAGTTTATGATATTTCATGTTAAATCCTGCTCAGCTTCTTTAAATGTCACCAGCTTCTTTAAAACAAAGTTATCTTTTTGATGTGTCAGCTGCTCATGTTGTGAGATGAGAAGAGACAAAACCTCCAGTTCATGTTGACAGACAGGAGACAACAAGACAACAAGTCTGTCCACCTTGTTTTTCCAGTGATTACTCTAAAGCAGAGATGTGACCGAGTCAGCTCTGCTCGAGTCCCAAGTCAAGTCTCAAGTCTAAATGTAGAACAGCAAGTCAAGTCAGAACAAATCAAGAGTCCAGTATCAATTTCATATCTTAAAGAAAACTAAATATCTAGGACTTTTCAATGCAATATGGTTTTAATAGGATAAAAACTTGGTAAGAGCATCATGAGTTTGATTTCTATAATCAGTTTCAACTTCAATAAATTCAATCATTCCATACAAATTCAGAAAACAGAATTTAAATTCAGTCGTCCGCTGGAACAAATCTCATCACTTTCAATCTAAGTCATTTACACAAACACAAGATCTCAAGTCAAGACTTTAGAAACCTTTTCAAGTCATCAGAGTACAAGTCAGAGTCAAGTCCCAAGTCACCAGAACCCAAGTCAAGTCAAGTCCCAAGTCACCAGAACCCAAGTCAAGTCCCAAGTCACCAGAACCCAAGTCAAGTCAAGTCCCAAGTCACCAGAACCCAAGTCAAGTCAAGTCTCAAGTCTTCTCTTCATGCATCAAGTCTCAAGCAATTATAACTGTGACCCGAGTCCCCACCCAAGTCTCTAAATTAACGTGTTGATGACAAATAGAATAAATAATAGTAATAATAGAAACGTTGCATTAAAAATGAAACCCGACTCACCTGATCCACAAACCACGAAGACGAACAGCGCCAGGAGCCACGGGCCGACCGGAGACTTGTCCTCGTTTACTGGACGCTGCGAGCGCACGCGCACACGCACACACACACACACACAGAGTCACATCACTACAGGGACACGCCATTGACTTCCATTCATCCCCTGACAGTAACCTCTGCCTCACTGTGACCTGAAGCCTCTGTTATTCTCCTGTTTTTACATGTGATTTCACCAACAGAAACTCCAATTCTGGGAATATTTTTGGGGCATGACGACTGTTAAAACCCCATAAAACATTCGGTGCAAAAAGTTCGGCACTTTAATGGTGAATCTCTCACGTACAGAGAGACGTTACGCCAAAATTTCATTCATAAATCTGATAATTTCATGCTCTCTTGCATATCCGAAAAGGTAAAATATGACTCAAGATCTTTTATTGTAATCACTCGGAGCCTCTATTCAATTCGGCATACATATAATTCACTAAACAGCAATAATAAATAAAATAAATCTCGACTTTTAGAACTGATTCACACGGCTCGTCTCCGCCCACCGCGGTGTAATTTAGCGGAAGAAGATCGTGGGAATAACGGGCGAATCGGTTATAAAAGTTAAGATTTTATTTAAATAAGCGATGCTTGGTGTGTTTGATGTCTGCCGAAGTGAAGAGCGGCTCCTAGCGACTCGGGACAGGTCTTGAGTGATACTGTAGGGGGGTTTGTATCTTTGAAGACAAGTAAAGCCACATTCATTTGCCAGATTTGTGAATGGAGTTTGGCTTTACGGTTCTCTCACACAACAGAAAACGGAGCGTGCACTAGAGAAAAGGCTAGCTAACGGTTAGCCAGTCCACAGATGAAGCGCTGCTTTCTGCAAATGTCCCATTTCTCAATAAAATGATAATAGTATTTTAGGTAAATTGCATGTTTATCTTCTATCTACTGAGCCAGCAGCATCCAGCCACTCTGGTATCAATGCTAATGCTAATACGAGCTCTATCAGAGTCGGCTACCTAGCTAACAGTGAGCTGGTGGCTGTCTGTAACCACCGCTGGGTTTATTCCCTTCTCTCTAATAACTGTTACACTCTAACATAAAATATTCCGATATATAATAGTATGAATAATATAACGGACCGGCGTAGAGCCAGTCAGCACCACCAGAGTCAGTGAACTAGCATTAGCCGTTAGCCGTACCGCTGTTTTCTGGACGTGTCCCCGCTGTGTGATGGTCTTGCTGTGCCGCTCGTTCGCCACTTTCATCCGCTGCACCGCCGACATGTTTCAGGTCAGAGCCGGTCCGGACCGGGAGGACGGAGAGCCGAGGAGGAGCCGGGGAGAGCCGGGGGAGGAGGCGGCGGGCTGCTCGGTGTTTACCGGTGGGAAAAGTCCGGCTGGAGGCGAAGATGTGGCGGATTTGTTTCCGTGTTGTGGAGCGGCAGCGGCGGGTCGGGCTGACGGGGCTGACGGGCTGCTGAGCGGTTAGCTGACGAGCTAGCTGGCTAGCGGAAACTGAAGCGGCTGACTTCGTCACGTGACACAGGAACGGCCGAATACTACCGTCACGTGACAGACAAAAAGTCAACCGCCAAGTCATCATCTCGCCCTCTAGTGGGCGGAGCCAAAAACTCAGCGGTAAAGGTTTGGTTCCTGTCGTTCAATAAATTGATTTGAGTATTTATTTTTTTAGCTAAATATTATTAAGTAATATTAATAGTAATATTATAGCTAAATATTACACACATAACTGTGTTTTTAAGAAATCCACAATCTGTGCTGCTTTCAAAAAAAGTAGTAAAAAGTAAAACATATTTTCCTTATTTTTTATATTTTCTATATTCATGATTCCTGCATCTCATTGAGTAAACTCGATTAAAATAATTGATTATTTGGTATTTGTTCATGTTGATTATGATGATAAATGAGGATGTTGTCTAAAATATAGGTATTCGGGACGCTGTTCATTTTTGGTGTGATTGAACAGTAGAAATTAGGAGAAAGAAATATCATGTAATTAATTAGTATTTCTGATTTATATTCATACATTTAAATGTACTAATAAAAGTAATTTTTTTCTATTATTTCAAAAGGAAATGGAACAATGTAAAAGAAAACACCATCTTAAAGTCCATTTAATATTCTATTCTATGTAAAAGCTGTGGAAATGGTAAATGTGATTTTAGTTTTATTTATTCATTCATTGTTTTTTTATATGCATTTATGTAAACGTGTGTGTGTGTGTGTGTGTGTGTCTTGGATGTTTGTAGCCTATGTTAGCAGTTATGTTAGCTAGCTAGCGTTAGCCAGGCAGAACACGTGAAGCTCTCTGCTCCTGTTCACTTCAGTAACTTCAGACTTTACCTTTACTTTTACTTTACTTTACTTTACTCTTCATCGCCGCCTGCTGTCTGTCTGTTTCCAGAGTGTTTCTGCTGTGTCTCTCTTCCTGAGAGACAAGCAGCTCGTCTCTCTCTCTCCATGTTGGGCGGCACTTTCACAAAATCACCTTCAACCTTCTTCTTTGTCTGGTCGCCATTATTCTGTCGTCAAAATTCAGACTTAAAATCTTCTTTAAACGAACTTTGAACTGTGATAAAGTTTATCAAACGTTCAGTAAAACACAAAATGAACCGATTCTGCCACTTAAAAGATGATATAAGTTTGTGAAGAGTTTTGGGCACGAGGCCTCTCCCGCCTCCCGCCGTTGCCAGGCAACCAGGCAACCAGGCAACCGGCCTGTCCAGCAGAGGGCGGCGCTGCGGTGAGTTTATACTGGGAGTGATGGACAGAAAAACACAACAAATAATATATATAATATCTATTGACACACATTAGGGTTCATCACTTCAGGATCTGCATTTTCTTTATCATTCATTCATTCATTCATTTTTTTTTATCACACATGTCATTATTTTATCATCTTCATTTTCTTTATCATCACTTTTCTATCAATTGTTTTATGTGTTTTTATATACTTATTTTCTTTCTCCACTAGCTGTTGTAAAGTGTCTTTGAGTACGATGTAAAGCCCTTACAAATAAAATGTATTATTATTATTCAGATTTAAAAAAAAACATTTAGATGATGTTTTTTCCACCATAAATCCATTTATTATCCAAATTTGAACATAAACCTTCCTGCAGGTCAGCAGGTAGAGCGAGGCAGCAGCAGCGTCGGTTGGGGGTTCAACTCCCAGTTCAGGTCTGATTGGACGGATTTCAGTCCTTCCATAGTGAGGGAGCCAATCAGGAGCGAGTCCAGCTGTGATCAGCAGTTATTAAAGTATTGATCAAAAACGTTTACAAATCGTTCAGCATCCATAACTCTCAAACAGCTCGCTGCTTTATCTTCTTCCTCATTGGATCACACGATGACACGCTGTGATTCGCTGTGAGATCAGCCAATCAGCACGCATGCGGACTGTTATAATAACAGACAGTTTCATTCTAAAAAGAGAAAATAAAACCAAGATAAAGTCATGAGTTTGTCTCAGTGTTTATTATGGTCTGGATCCAAACAGACCGCTCTCTACTCATCACATGATCATCACATGTTGTCATGTTGCAGCATAGTTCTACATGTTTAACACATGGTCGTCACACACACACACACACACACACACGTTTACAGTGTTCTGCTGGCTGTGTAGTAGCCAGGGGTCAGAGGTCAGAGGTCATTAGTAGGATTCCAACATGGAGTCTCTGACAGACAGACAGACAGTCCGGAGGTCAGAGGTCATGTAGGGTCAGCAGCAGTGACATCACCAGGTTCAAAGGTCACATGGGACAGTGGTTACCACGGTAACATGGGACCAGTGCTCTAGAGGACAGCGGTTACCATAGTAACACACACACACTCTCTCTCTCTAACATCCCAGTCCGCTGATGGAGCCGATGCGATCCATCTTCATCCCGAAGCATCCTCTTCCTCCCACCATCGACTTCCTGCTCCGCCCCCTGAACTTCCTGTGTCTCTGCAGGAAATCCAGGAAGAACCGCGGAACCGCTTCCTGTCCGGCGGCCAATCCCCTCACGGCTTCCTGATTCTCCACCAATCCCCTGGGAGGAGAAGACGAGGAGGAAGAGGAAGAGGGGGCGGGGGCGGGGCTTTGGGCTGACCCCTCTGTGATGTCATCGGAGGTGGGCGGGGCCAATATGAGAGAAGAGAGACGAGAACCGAACAGAGAGTGTAAGACCTGGAGAGAGAGAGATGGAGAGAGAGACAGAGAGAGAGAGAGAGAGAGAGACAAAGAACCGCAAAGTCATCTGTCGATCATGTAGCTAGCATAGCTAATAACATTAGCTAATGTCGTTAGCTAACTGAAGGAGAACAATGACCTCACCACCCATTTAAATCGCGGCACTAATTTGTCGGCCGGCCTGATCTTGTTGTTTGCATCATGATATTCTCAGGCAGACACAGACAAGACAAACTTCTCCTCCATTTTCTTTGTTTACAGCCAACAGGTGCAGACTTCCTGAAGAAATAGAAACGCAGAAGTCTCCTTTCAAGACCCCACGAAGGATCAAGACCCGCCTTTACTTTCATCTGATTGGACGGCAGAGAAAAGAGTGACAGTGACGCACGGCGGCGTTCTGCCCGTCAGACGGCCGGTCCGCGCTGAGAAACGTGCTAACATGGCTAACCGAGGCTAACGCTAATTTTTCGTGTCTGTTAGCATTTTGTGACCGTGGATCAAAGAGTTTCAGTCGTCTGACAACAGAAACAGAGGAGGAGACGGGCAGCTGACCAATGAAATGAGAGTTTGTTCTGTTGTCACTGCGTTTGAAAAATGGAGGAAAAGTTGATTCCTGAGGTCTGAGGGTGTCGGTGCAGACCGGGTGCATCAGGTTCTCACATTACAGTTCAGTAGTTATATATGGCTGTGTAAACATATGCAAACGTTAGCTAGCTAGCTGTCGTTATAGCAACATCTTCTGGACTACGCAGCTGTGCGTTGCGGCCGTTTCTATGGTTACCACGCGCGGAGCACCAGCTGTTTTTCCCCTTCACACGACGGTGACGCCCCACCGAACGCGACCGACTCCGCCTCCATTCATTTTCTGTGGGACTCGCGCGAGTAGTTCGCTGCGCCGAGCATGCTGGGATAGCTAGCGCGCGGACCAAGCTCCCGGCGCGCTGAAAAAGGGCGGGACAAAAAAGTTGAGCTCAAGTTAACTTTATGCAAATGAACGCAGTGTGACTGTCAAGGCTGCAGCACCTTGTCTGTACAACCAGGAAATGCCAAAGTGAAACTCGTGAAGACTGAAACTATCGTAGATGATAATCTATCCACGCAAAAAAAATACTTTTTCAGTGAAGCTCTTATTTACACTAACATTGTTCTTGTGAAGCAATTATTTCCATTTGGGCAAAGGAGACACGCCGACTGTAAACCACAGAGCTTGACCTACAATACAATACAACTTTATTCAGTAGTAGTGTGTGTGTGTGTGTGTGTGTCCTTCGCATATCTCGAGAACCGTTCGTCCGATCGACTTCACACTTGGCGGGTGTGTTGCTGGGGACCCGAGGACGTGCGGTGTCGGATTTGGTGCAATTTGGACACGCGACACGTTCGATATTAATAAACTCTGAACAAACAAGCGAACAGCGAGCCGCTCAGCTCTGTCTGAGTGCAGCGGGGGCTGTTTGATATAAACACCGTCACATCACAGCGGGGCGGGGCTTCAGGGCTCTTCAGGGAGCGGGACAAAGGCACGCGCCCCGCTCAGTTAAACCGCTCGAGAGAGAAGAACGAGCACACACAGGAGAAAAATACAGAGGCGGAGGCAGTAAAACTAGCCAATAGGAGCGCAGACACGTTTGATTGGCGGCAGAATCGACCAATGGAAGGCCGTAAACTGCTTCTACGGTTCAAGCGCAGACTGAGCCTGACTGACACACTGACAGACACTGACACCAACTGACACTATTCAAAGTCATCATTTAAAACTCAGATGAAGATGTAGAAGAGGAAGAAGGAGACAAAGAAAAAGATGAAGAAGATGAAGTAGATGTAGGAGGAAAAGAAAAAGATGATGAGAAAGATGATGAAGAAGAAGATATGAAGAAGAAGGAGATGAAGGTGTAGAACATGAAGTAGATGAAGAGGAGGATGAAGATGAGTAAGAATAAGAAGATGAAGCAAATAAAGATGAGGATGAAGAAGATAAGGATGAAGAAGAAGCAGATGATGATGTAGAGGAACATGAAGATGAAGAAGTAGAAGATGAAGATAATAATGACTATGATGATGATGATGCTGGTGATGATGAAGAAGAAGAAGGTAAAGAAGATGAAGATAATATGATGATGATGATTATGAAGATGATGTAATGATGGAAATAAGCAAAATGACAAGAAGACGATGGTGAAGATGATGAAGACGATGATGACTGAGGATGATGATGATGAAGACGAAGATGATGAAGATCTCGACAGACCTGTGTGTCGTCCCGTTGAGGCGAAGGTCTCGTCTCCACAGCGACGGCGAAGAGGAAGAGGAGGAGAGGGACGAAGGAGGAGGAAGAAGAGGAGGAGGAAGAGGCGGCCATCTTTGATTAGAGGAAAAAAGACAAAGACGTTCAGTTTCAAAAAATCTGATTATATTAGATGAGATTAGATTAAATTAGATTACATTAGACTAGATTAGATTAGATTAGATTAATTAATTAAATTAGATTACATTATATCATATTACATTATATAAAATTAGATTAAAATTATTTATATTAGATTAGATTACATTAGGTTAAGGTTAATTACATCAGAGTATATTAGATTAGATTAAGGTTAATTACATTAGAGTATATTAGATTAGATTAAGGTTAATTACATCAGAGTATATTAGATTAGATTAAGGTTAATTACATCAGAGTATATTAGATTATATTATATTAGATTAGATGAGATTAGATTTAATTAAAAGAGCAGGTGGAGTATTAAAGATATAATTCCAACACTAGAACATGTTAAGTAGAAATATATAAATGAAAAGATAAAGTGTGGATTCCAGCAGCATCAGGATGTAAAGCAGCAGAACTTACTGGAGCAGAAAGACGATGTGAAATATTCCCCAAAAACAAAAAATCCAAAAGAAAGCGGCTCTGAGTTTAAATTTCCCAACAGATTTCCAGTGAAAGTTTCTCCAGTCAGTGAAACTTTCCAAACCGGCTGCTGCTCGTCTTCTTTCTCAGCTCAGGTCGACTCCAGTATTTTCCTCGGTGCGTAATTTTTGCACTTATATATCTGCTCGTTGCTGTCAATTAAAATCAAAATTTTGTAAATCAAAAGGTTTTTAAATCAAAAAGTTTTTAAATCAAAAAGTTTTTAAATCAAAAAGTTTTTAAATCAAAAAGTTATATCCAATAAAAGAAAGAATTATTGGTCTCGATTATTTTTAAAGTTTCCTTAAAAAGACTGAAAAGTTCTTCTGCGTCTCAGTTCGTTTCCGCTCAAAGTTCCTGAGCATTAAAGTGGAAGTTTGAAACTTTCCCGGTAGTTTTCCTGCCTGTCT
>NC_136019.1:277291-284791 GCF_048128805.1 Centroberyx gerrardi | reverse complement strand
TTGCAGGGAAAAGATCAAGAATTTTCTCTTTTGTAAAAAAAAAAAAAATTTGAAATTGAGCCACTTTCTACTTTAACTGAAGTAAAAAATCGACTTCAGTGAAAGTAATTTTATCTATTTAAGTGGAACTTCAACACAGTAACAATACTCAAAGAGGAGATCTTGGTACTTTCTCCACCCCAGCACACACACACACACACACACACACACACACACACACACACGCTGGTATTGTGATGGCTGCTGGTCATCGCTAGGCAACAGGCTGTCTTCACCCCAAACTCCCTCAACCTATCAGCATTGACGTCAGACCCAGTGTGTGTGTGTGTGTGTGTGTGTGTGTGTGTGTGTGTGTGTGTGTGTGTGTGTGAAAGAATCATGTTTCTTATTCATCATCTGTTTTCTCTGTTCTCCTGCTGTAGTTTCTAGGTTTTAATATGTTTCATTCACTTATTACTACACTTGGTAGGTTCTACTGTTGGTTTTTATTTATATTTATTATCTTTAATACCTCCAGTCGCTCTATTCTTATTTATATTCTATTTGTATTTACTGTATCTGTTACTAGCTGCTGCAGCAGTGAGAGATCAATCTGATCTGATCTGATCTGATCTGATCTGATCTGATCTAATCTAATCCGATCTAATTGAATGTGTTGTAATCCAATCAGATCATGAAGCTTTTGTCCAAAGCGATTTACAACAAGTGTTTTAATCTTAATGTAAATTTTATGTAAATCTAACCTAACGTAATTAGATGTAATCTGATTGGATCTGGTCTAATCTAGTCCAATCTAACCTAATCAAATCTGATCTATGTAGTCTAATTTAATGTAATCTAATGCATTCTAATGTAGTCAAATCTGGTCTAGTTTAATATGTAGTGTAATCTGATCTAATCTTGTCTAATCTGATCTAATCTTATCTAATCTAATCTAATCTAATATAATCTAGTCTAATCTAATCTAATCTAATGAAAGATGACACTGTTGTGCGTTGACCAATCAAAACCCAGACTTCACATCATTTATTTCAATAGTTTTTATTTGTTATTGGTGTGTTTGTGTTCCGTATATAAAACAACATCAAAGGAATTAATGCTAGGTAGGCGGGGCTAAACCCGCCATGACCCCTGACCTCTCACCCCTGGGCGGGGGGAGGGGGGGGGTCGTCAGTCGTCAGTCGGTCGTCATGGCGATGGAGGTTCAGTTGATCTTGGGGTGGCGGAAGTCCTTTCCGGCGAACTTGGCCTTGTCTCCCAGCTCCTCCTCGATCCTGCAGGTCAGAGGTCAGAGGTCAGAGAGGAGGGAGAGGGAGAGACGTCTCACTCTGCCTCCACAGTCTGGACTCAGTGTGTCGGCGTATTTCTGTCATCTCTGCTCTGAAAGACGGTTTTTAAACTACAGCAAACTAAATGATGGGACTTTTACTTTTTAAACTAAATGATGGGACTTTTACTTTTTAAACTAAATGATGGGACTTTTACTTTTTAAACTAAATTATGGGACTTTTTAAACTAAATGATGGGACTTTTACTTATCAAACCAAATGATGGGACTTTTACTTTTCAAACTAAATGATGGGACTTTTACTTTTTAAACTAAATGATGGGACTTTTTAAACGAAATTATGGGACTTTTACTTTTCAAACTAAATGATGGGACTTTTACTTTTCAAACTAAATGAAGGGACTTTTACTTTTTAAACTAAATGATGGGACTTTTTAAACTAAATGATGGGACTTTTTTAATTAAATGAAGGGACTTTTTAAACTAAATGAAGGGACTTTTTAAATTAAATGATGGGACTTTTTAAACTAAATGATGGGACTTTTTAAACTAAATGATGGGACTTTTAATTTTTAAACTAAATGATGGGACTTTTTAAACTAAATGATGGGACTTTTTAAACTAAATGATGGGACTTTTTAAACTAAATGATGGGACTTTTACTTTTTAAACTAAATGATGGGACTTATTTAACTAAATGATGGGACTTTTTAAACTAAACGATGAGACTTTTTAAACTAAATGATGGGACTTATTAAACTAAATGATGGGACTTTTTAAACTAAATGATGGGACTTTTACTTTTTAAACTAAATGATGGGACTTTTTAAACTAAATGATGGGACTTTTTAAACGAAACGATGAGACTTTTTAAACTAAACGATGGGACTTTTTAAACTAAATGATGAGACTTTTTAAACTAAATGATGGGACTTTTTAAACTAAATGATGAGACTTTTTAAACTAAATGATGGGACTTTATTCTGTTCCAGATATTAAAGAGTAGTGAGTTCTGGTCTCAGGTTTATTTAGACCAAATTATTCTGAACATCCAGAGACAAATTTGACCTTAATGAGATGACTAGGTTTTGTCTCAGTTGCTATGGGAACGGCTATGGTGGTTAAAACCCACTTTGGTGATAGTTAAAACAACGCTCAGCGCTTCCCACAATGCACCTGGTCAGTGCCACCTGGTGGACACAAAGAGAGAGGAAGATGTTCTCACCTCATCAGCTGGTTGTACTTGGCCAGACGCTCCGACCTGCAGGGAGCACCGGTCTTAATCTGAGAGAGAGACAGGTAGAGAAACAGACAGGCAGAGAGAGCGAGAGAGAGAGAGAGACAGACAGGCAGAGAGAGCGAGAGAGAGAGAGAGACAGACAGACAGAGAGAGAGACAGGTAGAGAGAGCGAGAGAGAGAGAGAGAGACAGACAGGCAGAGAGAGAGACAGGCAGAGAGAGAGAGACAGGTAGAGAGAGAGAGACAGGTAGAGAGAGAGAAGCAATCAACAAAACACACTTAGAGAGAGATGTAATGTGTTGTGAGAGAATGTATTGTTATATCCATCTACCTGTCTGTCTTTATGTCTACCTGTCTGTCTACTGTCTACCTGTCTGTCTCTCTATCTGTCTGTTTACCTGTCCGGTGCAGAGTCCGACCACCAGGTCGGAGATGAAAGTGTCTTCCGTCTCTCCGGAGCGATGGCTGACCATCACACCCCAACCACTGTTCTGAGCCAGCTTACACCTGAGAGACAGACAGGCAGGGAGGGAGGGAGAGACAGGGAGGGAGGGGAGACAGGCAGAGAGAGAGACAGACAGGGAGGGAGAGAGAGAGAGAGACAGGGAAAAGGAACGTCAATCAAACAAACAAATTCATTGATTATTTAAGAATTGTGTGAGCACAAAATCACAGACAGACAGGTGGTCAGACAGACAGGTAGTCAGACAGACAGGTATACAGACAGACAGACAGACAGTCAGACAGACAGGTAGTCAGACAGACAGACAGACAGACAGGTAGTCAGACAGACAGACAGACAGACAGACAGACAGACAGACAGGTAGTCAGACAGACAGACAGACAGACAGACAGACAGACAGACAGGTAGTCAGACAGACAGGTAGTCAGTCAGACAGACAGTCAGACAGACAGACAGGTAGTCAGACAGACAGACAGACAGACAGACAGACAGGTAGTCAGACAGACAGACAGACAGGTAGTCAGACAGACAGACAGACAGACAGACAGACAGGTAGTCAGACAGACAGGTAGTCAGACAGACAGACAGACAGACAGACAGGCAGGTAGTCAGTCAGACAGACAGACAGACAGACAGACAGTCAGACAGACAGGTAGTCAGACAGACAGTCAGACAGACAGACAGACAGACAGACAGACAGACAGACAGACAGACAGGTAGTCAGACAGACAGGTATACAGACAGACAGACAGACAGACAGGTAGTCTGTCAGACAGACAGACAGACAGACAGACAGACAGACAGGTAGTCTGTCAGACAGACAGACAGACAGACAGACAGACAGACAGACAGGTATACAGACAGACAGACAGACAGACAGACAGGTAGTCAGACAGACAGGTATACAGACAGACAGACAGACAGACAGACAGACAGGTAGTCAGACAGACAGATAGACAGACAGTCAGACAGGCAGTCAGACAGACAGGTAGTCAGACAGACAGACAGACAGACAGACAGGTAGTCAGACAGACAGACAGGTAGTCAGACAGACAGACAGGTAGTCAGACAGACAGGTCTTACGCCTGGATGGACTCGGTCACTGATCCGATCTGGTTGACCTTGAGCAGCAGACAGTTGCAGGCTTTCTTCTCCACCGCCTGCTGGATCCTCTTGGGATTGGTCACCGTCAGGTCGTCTCCTACGATCTGATTGGTCCAGAGCAAACACTCATCAGACCCATCGGTATAGATCTGTTACACTGGGATAAACACACTGATCGCACCAATCACTATCATATATAGATCTTTTATACTGTTAGTCTGTCCCCTATGATCTGATTGGATATGATTAAACACTGATTAGACGTATCACCATGATATAGAGATCTATTATACTGCTACAAACACATCATATAGACATCTGTTATCATGTTCAGTCACACATATCAGACCTGCTGCTTAGTCCTATCATATTATATACAGATCTGGTACATACAGTATAGGAACCTCTCTGTCTGCCTGTCTGTCTGTCTGCCTGTCTGTCTGTCTGTCTGTCTGTCTGTCTGCCTGTCTGTCTGTCTCACCTGGATGTCTGTAGAGGCGGTGAACTTGGCCCACTGCTCCCAGTCATCCTGATCGAATGGATCCTCAATGGACATGACTGGAGAGAGAGAGAGAGAGAGAGAGAGAGAGAGAGAGAGAGAGAGAGAGAGAGTTAAAGTGGACTAAACTGGAGAGAGAGACAGTACATACATTATTTAATTATCTATTAATCTGTTTATCTGATAGAACCGCGGGGTGCCGCAGGGTTCCACTTTAGGTCCTCTACTTTTTTACCGTTTATATTAATGACATTGGCTCCTTCACCTATATGCAGACGACACTGTTGTGTATCCATGTGCCTCCTGCAGGCTGCAGACGACCCACAGTTTGAACTTTGACCTCATCGCTTACCGACTTGAGACGAGCGTTGAATGTGGATAGGACAAAATAAAATCCTTGACTATGCAGATATAATTTATTTGCTGCTCCGGCCACCACATCAACAACTTTAGATTCATTATATCACTTGTTTCATAACTGTCGGCTGTATCAGTCTGCAGGACGGCCATCTTTGTTGTCACTGACTTCTCTTTCTATATAAAGCTCTTCTTCACAAACTTCCCTTTTATCTCACCTCTCAGCTTCAATGGCAAACCTCAGATTATCGAACCGTCCCGAAACCGGTTGACGCTCAAAACTAAAGGCTGTTATGGAAAACAGTCTTTAGGTTTTGTGACGTTCAAAAATCCCCCAGACTAGACTCCCTGGTCTCATTTGGTC
The DNA here is from genome assembly GCF_048128805.1 of Centroberyx gerrardi. NCBI lineage: Eukaryota > Metazoa > Chordata > Actinopteri > Beryciformes > Berycidae > Centroberyx > Centroberyx gerrardi. Next base: position 279,476 of record NC_136019.1, on the reverse strand, counting down.
AGTTCAAGACATCAATAAACCTTCTGTACCTTCTGTGTGTGTGTGTGTGTGTGTGTGTGTGTGTGTGTGGTTACCGGGGTAACCCTTGATGAAGCTGCGGTACAGGTCTCCCAGCTTCTCTCCGCTGATGTGCCTGCTCGGGTCGTCGGGGGATTTGAAGTCCAGGTCGTACTTCCCGCTCCTGAAGAACTCGGACGCGGCGACGTCCATCCCGATGATGATCTTGTCGGGATACCCCGCCTTCTCAATGGCCGACTTCAGCAGCTCCAGAGCTGCGGGGAAGGACCAATCACATAAGGAATCTCCGGTAGCCACGCCCCCCCGGTCAGGAGAAAGACTTGCTATATATACTTTAAGATTTATACTTTAATTTTCAGTGTAGATTAGAATCGTTTTTTGGGGATAATTTACCTTCAGACCAGCTGAGTCTGGCCAGCCATTCACAGACATACAGACAGACAGACAGACAGACAGTCAGACAGGCAGACAGGCAGAGAGACAGACAGACAGACAGACAGGCAGACAGACAGGTGTCTCACCCTCGTTGTTCTCCAGGATGTTGGGGGCGAAGCCTCCCTCGTCTCCTACGTTGGTGGCGTCTTTACCGTACTTTGCCTTGATCACATTCTTCAGGTTATGATAGACCTGCACACACACACACACACACACACACACACACACACACACACACACACACACACACGCACAGACAATAGAATAGAGTTGGAACTACTTCAGCATGAGAACACAATACAACGTACAGTAGAAAAATAAATAAACCGCTACTACTGCTGATACTACTTCTTCTTCTTCTTCTTCTACTCTTCCTGTCGTACCTCGGCTCCGATCCTCATGGCCTCGTGGAAGTTGGCGGCTCCGACCGGCAGGATCATGAACTCCTGCATGGCCAGCTTGTTTCCAGCATGGCTTCCTCCGTTAATGACGTTGAAGGCCTGGAGAGGAAGACAGGTTCATGTGAACAGTAACTACCTGACTCACCACACAGATACCAGTGTCCAGCTGCTATCTGGTGGTAATTTACCAGTATTTAGCTGGTGAAAATGTAAATTTACCAGTCTGTTAAGGGAACTTGCTGAAAACATAAAGGAACATGCTGCTGAAATGGCTTTCTGCTATTGGCTTATCTTTGGTGATCTGGCACCAAAGATCAGCCAATAGCAGATGGATATTTCATCTTCTGGCTTTACACAGATTTGGGTTTGGGGTTCAGTTCCTCTTTAAATGTTGAATGGAAGCCACTCCCATCCGACAGAAGCCCCTCCCACCCAAAGGAAGCCCCTCCCACCCGGCAGCAGCCCCTCCCACCCAGCAGAAGCCCCTCCCACTCGACAGAAGCCCCTCCCTCCCAGCAGAAGCCCCTCCCACTCATCAGAAGAACCTCCCATTCCCCAGAGCCCCTGCCACCCGGCAGAAGCCCCTCCCACCCAGCAGAAGCCCCTCCCACACTGCAGAAGCCCCTCCCACCCAGCAGAAGCCCCTCCCACACTGCAGAAGCCCCTCCCACTCACAGGGACAGGCAGGATGACGTCTTTGTGTCCGGCGAGGTCGGCGATGTGGCGGTACAGAGGAACGCCCTTCTCCGCCGCTCCGGCCTTACAGACCGCCAGAGACACGCCCAGGATGGCGTTCGCCCCGAACTGAGCTGCAGGCAGACAGACAGGCAGACAGACGGGTTAGACACAGAGAGACAGACAGACAGACAGACAGACAGACAAATAGGCAGACAGACAGGTTCTTACATTTGTTCTCAGTGCCGTCCAGCTCCAGCATGAACTTGTCGATCTTCTCCTGTTCGACCACACTGAACTTCTAGAGAGAGAGAGACAGGCAGAGAGACAGACAGGCAGAGAGAGAGACAGGCAGAGAGACAGACAGGCAGAGAGAGAGACAGGCAGAGAGACAGACAGGCAGAGAGAGAGACAGGCAGAGAGAGAGACAGGCAGAGGGACAGACAGGCAGAGAGAGAGACAGGCAGAGAGACAGACAGGCAGAGAGAGAAACAGGCAGAGAGACAGACAGGCAGAGAGAGAGAGAGAGAGAGAGAGAGAGACAGTCAATAATAAATAATATTTCATAGCTTCCAGTGGCGACCATATGCAGACTGGGAGGAAGACAAAAATTGATTTTGAACAGTACTGATCATTGGTATTGATGGTATTGGTAT
>NC_136019.1:262291-264791 GCF_048128805.1 Centroberyx gerrardi | reverse complement strand
TGCTCTTCTCCCTCTACACCAACAGCTGCACCTCTGCGCATGACTGTGTCAAATTTGCAGACGACACGACCCTCATTGTCCTAATCTGCAATGGTGACGAGTCTGCATACAGATGGGAGGTTGATCAGTTGGCATCAGGGTGCAGCCAAAACAACCTGAAGCTCAACGCTTTAAAGACAGTAGAGATGGTAGTGGACTTCGGGAAGAGCCCAGCCCCAATCACCCCCCTCATCCTGGTCGACTCCCCAGTCATTCAGATTCCTGGGCACCGTCATTTCCCAGGACCTCAGCTGGGAGCAGAACATCAGCTCCATCATGAGGAAAGCCCAGCAGAGGATGTACTTTCTGCGGTTCTACACATCCTCACATCCTCCATCACCATCTGGTTTGCTGCTTCTACTGCCAGGGACAGGGTTAGGGTCAGGTCCAGGCTGCAGGGACAAGTCCAGGCTGCAGGGTTAGGTCCAGGCTGCAGGGTTAGGTCCAGGCTGCAGGGTTAGGTCCAGGCTGCAGGGACAAGTCCAGGCTGCAGGGACAAGTCCAGGCTGCAGGGTTAGGTCCAGGCTGCAGGGTCAGGTCCAGGCTGCAGGGACAAGTCCAGGCTGCAGGGTTAGGTCCAGGCTGCAGGGTTAGGTCCAGGCTGCAGGGACAAGTCCAGGCTGCAGGGACAAGTCCAGGCTGCAGGGACAAGTCCAGACTACAGGGTTAGGTCCAGACTACAGGGTTAGGTCCAGGCTGCAGGGTCAGGTCCAGGCTGCAGGGTCAGGTCCAGACTACAGGGTCAGGTCTAGACTACAGGGTTAGGTCCAGGCTGCAGGGTCAGGTCCAGGCTGCAGGGTCAGGTCCAGACTACAGGGTTAGGTCCAGGCTGCAGGGTCAGGTCCAGACTACAGGGTCAGGTCCAGGCTGCAGGGTCAGGTCCAGACTACAGGGTTAGGTCCAGGCTGCAGGGTCAGGTCCAGGCTACAGGGTTAGGTCCAGGCTGCAGGGTCAGGTCCAGGCTGCAGGGTCAGGTCCAGACTACAGGGTTAGGTCCAGGCTGCAGGGTCAGGTCCAGGCTACAGGGTCAGGTCCAGGCTGCAGGGTCAGGTCCAGACTGCAGGGTCAGGTCCAGGCTACAGGGTCAGGTCCAGGCTGCAGGGTCAGGTCCAGACTGCAGGGTCAGGTCCAGGCTACAGGGTCAGGTCCAGGCTACAGGGTCAGGTCCAGGCTGCAGGGACAAGTCCAGGCTGCAGGGTTAGGTCCAGGCTGCAGGGTTAGGTCCAGGCTGCAGGGTTAGGTCCAGGCTGCAGGGACAAGTCCAGGCTGCAGGGACAAGTCCAGGCTGCAGGGACAAGTCCAGACTACAGGGTTAGGTCCAGGCTGCAGGGTCAGGTCCAGGCTGCAGGGTCAGGTCCAGACTACAGGGTCAGGTCCAGACTACAGGGTTAGGTCCAGGCTGCAGGGTCAGGTCCAGGCTGCAGGGTCAGGTCCAGACTACAGGGTTAGGTCCAGGCTGCAGGGTCAGGTCCAGGCTACAGGGTTAGGTCCAGGCTGCAGGGTCAGGTCCAGGCTGCAGGGTCAGGTCCAGACTACAGGGTTAGGTCCAGGCTGCAGGGTCAGGTCCAGGCTACAGGGTCAGGTCCAGGCTGCAGGGACAAGTCCAGACTGCAGGGTTAGGTCCAGGCTACAGGGTCAGGTCCAGGCTGCAGGGTCAGGTCCAGACTGCAGGGTCAGGTCCAGGCTGCAGGGTCAGGTCCAGACTGCAGGGTCAGGTCCAGGCTGCAGGGTCAGGTCCAGACTGCAGGGTCAGGTCCAGGCTGCAGGGTCAGGTCCAGACTGCAGGGTCAGGTCCAGGCTACAGGGTCAGGTCCAGGCTACAGGGTCAGGTCCAGGCTGCAGGGTCAGGTCCAGACTGCAGGGTCAGGTCCAGGCTACAGGGTCAGGTCCAGGCTGCAGGGTCAGGTCCAGACTGCAGGGTCAGGTCCAGGCTACAGGGTCAGGTCCAGGCTACAGGGTCAGGTCCAGGCTGCAGGGACAAGTCCAGACTGCAGGGTCAGGTCCAGGCTGCAGGGGATCATCCGCTCTGCAGAGAAGGTGATCGGCTGCAGCCTGCCTCCTCTCCAGAGCCTGTATGCCTCCTGGTCCAGGAGGCGGGCAGAGAAGATCACAGCTGACCCTTCTCACCCCGGTCATCTCATCCGTGAGAGACTCCTCCCCCTCTGGCAGGAGACTGCGGCCTATCAAGACCAGAACCTCACGGCACCACCAACAGTTTCTTCCCCATGGCAGCGGGGCTTACGAACAATCCCCGTCTCTCACTGACTCTCTGAGCACAACTCCACACAACTTGCACATCTGTAAATACACAGTCGTATCTGTCGTATTTGTATTCTCTGTATAGCGACACTATTTATTTATATTTGGTACTTTGGTCAGAACACTCAACTTACTACTGAGCCTTGTAAAAAGCCCCTGGATGAGCCACTTACTGTACATACTGTATATATTTTCAGGAATC
>NC_136019.1:254791-257291 GCF_048128805.1 Centroberyx gerrardi | reverse complement strand
AAAAGGAGGAAGAGAGGAGTCGACTGACGAGAAGAGGAAGAAGAGTCGGGTTTTATAGTCGAGCGGCTCCACCCAGCCTGCAGGCGGCTCCCTGTCTGCCAAGGTCTCTCTACCACTCTCTCTCTCTCTCTCTACCACACTCTCTCTCTCTCTCTCTCTCTCTCTCTCTCTCTACCACACACTCTCTCTCTCTCTCTCTCTCTACCACACTCTCTCTCTCTCTCTCTCTCTCTCTCTACCACTCTCTCTCTCTCTCTCTCTGTCTCTATTTTCTTTCAATGTCTCTCTTTCACGCTTACTTTCTAACATTTTCTCTCTCTCTCTACCACACTCTCTCTCTCTACCTCTCTCTTTCTATTTTCTTTCAATGTCTCTCTTTCACGCTTACTTTCAAACATTTCCCCTCTCTCTCTCTCTCTCTCTCTCTCTCTACCACACTCTCTCTGTCTCTCTCTCTACCACACTCTCTCTCTCTCTCTCTATTTTCTTTCAATGTCTCTCTTTCACGCTTACTTTCAAACATTTCCTCTCTCTCTCTCTCTCTCTCTCTACCACTCTCTCTCTCTATTTTCTTTCAATGTCTCTCTTTCACGCTTACTTTCAAACATTTCCTCTCTCTCTCTCTCTCTCTCTCTACCACTCTCTCTCTCTATTTTCTTTCAATGTCTCTCTTTCACGCTTACTTTCTAACATTTCCTCTCTCTCTCTCTCTCTACCTCTCTCTCTCTCTCTACCACTCTCTCTCTCTCTGTCTCAAGTTCAACTTCATTCAGATTCATTCATCCTGTCTCAAAGCGCTTTACAGAGAAAGAGCCGAACGAGATCAAACTGATCAATAATCAATCGTAGAACAAACACAAGGAAGCAGAACAAAGTACAAGATGCACTCTCTCTCTCTCTCTCTCTCTCTCTCTCTCTGTCTATGTCTCTCTACTAGGAAGTAAAAACAAGGGCGGGGTTGATTTACATTCTCAGACTCAACTGAGATAAAACTACGTAACTTTAAAACAGAACCAGTTCTCTGACTCTACTGAGATGAAACAACACATTTTTAATTCTCTGACTCTACTGAATAAAACCACATCAGACCGGTGATGAAACTGTAAAGTCTGTCTGTTCTTCCTGACAAATGATTTCAGCTGGGAGAGGAGAGGGGGGGGGGCTTGTTTTTGAGTGACAGAGACGTCGACCAATCAGGTTACAGAACTTTGTGATGCAACAGCACGATCTCATGAAAAGTCTTGAAATGACCTCAAACTCTGAAACGCAGGTTTTACACAAATTACGTGAAAAGTATCTTTCTTCCACCATGAACTGGATTCTGTGACAAAATCGTGAACTGGACATTTTCAGCTGAAGGCCAACGGTTCAGTTTAGGAGCTAAAACGGTTTGAGTTAAGGTTTGGGTTAAGGTAATGGTCATAGTTAAATAAGAAACACTTTAGCTAAAAATTTTAATTAGATTTTGTACAAGCTGGGAATTTAACTGACTGTTCACTGTGACTCTACTGTCTGTTTATAGTGGGAGTTTTAACACTTTACCTGCCACCAACACGCACTTCCTTGTGTTCACCAGTCCCTCCAGGAACTTTTTTGCGATCGCAATAATTAACGCAAATTCAAGAAATCGCCGCAATATTTGCAAGAGCTTGCAGTTTTGCAAAATTGCCGCAACTTTTCCGCATGAAATCAACAGACCGCTTTTGGACCAATTGTCGCATTTCGAGTCGTGTTTACTTACGTCATCGCAGCGCGCGTTCAGGTGGAAGATGAACAAAACTCACCTGCCAACAAAAAGTACTGACGTAGACCGTGCAAAACAAAACGAAACGAGTGCTGCAAGTGTCGAGGTGAGTGCAAAAAATTCAAGCTCTTGGAAGAGTTAATAGCTTAAACGGAGAGTTGGAGAGAATAGGGGGAGGCTGTGTGTGTGTGTGTGTGAGAGAGAGAGAGAGAGAGAGAGAGAGTGTGAGAGAGAGAAAAACATTTTCTTTGCTTGCAATTCCTGCAATTTTACCGCAAAAAGAGCACATAAAACCTCGCAAATTTTTGAGAAAAGCCGCTGCAAAATCAAGCATTTTTGGCCGCAATAATCACAAAAAAACTCCGCGAAATCCTGGAGGGACTGGTTAACGAGTCGTGTTCATTTCAGGTTGGGGGCGCGAAAGAAACTTCACCCAATCAGGTTAATGAAGCCTGATATCTAATGATAAAAATCATGCTACTGAAATGGCCATCTGCTATTGGCTGATCCTTGGTGCCAGATGATGTCACCACCTGTTGTACTCACAGAACTTGAATGGATAGAACGATCCTCCCACTGTCTGTTAAAGTATGTAAAGCCCTTTAAGGCATGCTTGTGATAAAGAGCTATATAAATAAACTAGACTAGACTTGTCATGGTATTTTAGCTACGGCATAAAATGACGATTAAGAGTTAGTTGCTATGGAGACAACACAAGTCCGGACATTAAGGCTGTAAAGTCTGTCACACTGTGAG
>NC_136019.1:237291-249791 GCF_048128805.1 Centroberyx gerrardi | reverse complement strand
ACACGCTAACGCTAGCTGCTACTAGACACGTTAGCTAGTGTGCTAATCAGATGTGTTAACAACAAGACAGTGATGTTAGCTGACCAGATGCTATGGTTAGCTAGCTAACAAGCTGACATTATCTAAACACTAAATCAATCAGATGGATCGGTGATGAAATGATCAGTTCAGTCAGAAACAGACAGAAATTAACCGTCTGTTCAGTTCTGTTGAGACAGAAACACAGTCAGCTGTTCACAGAGCTGAGGACCTCCAAGATGGCCGCCAGTGGGGGGGTTAGGCCAGCTGGAAGGTTTCTTCACAGAACCATAAAGCGTTCTTCTCTCACTCTTCTGTGGTTAGAAGTCTAAAGAACAAAGACCCGTCATCTGGCTCAGCAGAACCTTTTATTTCAGAGCGTCAGAACATGAATATAAGAATAGATAGAAAAATGTGAAATGCAGCGAGGGGTTAACCGAGGGTGTGAACAGACATGTTCTCATTTCTCATCACACACACACACACACACACTTCCTGTCAGTAACGGTATACTGGCTTCCTGAGTCAAGTCGAGAGAGCGAAGGCGAGCGACGCAAGAGGAAGTGGTTCTCTCGCTCACACACACACACACACACACACACACAGACAGCCGCTTTAAGGAACAAGAAAGGTTAAAAAAAGTTGCAGTGTGTGTGTGTGTGTGCGTGTGTGTGTGTGTGTGCGTGTGTGTGCAGCTCTCACTGTTGCCCTTTTAAGGCAAAGATGGAGGGAAGAATGAAAGGAGGGAAGAAGAAAAATGAAAAACGACACTGAACACTTAGTGAATATGTGGGAAAATAATAATAAATACACACACATACAGTAGATTTAGTAAATAAATAATACATATGAACAATTAGAGATTTTATAATATCTACTGTATCTAATGGACAGTAAATTATATTCAGTATGGTAAAGAAGTAGATAAATAATCTGTTCTTATTGGATGATTATTGATCTGCAGTGAATGGAAAGAGAGAGAAATTCAGGTTAGACGAAGGAGATGCTGTGTGTGTGTGTGTGTGTGTGTGTGTGTGTGTGTGTGTGTGTGTGTGTGTGTGTGTGCAGCAGCAGCAGACATGAGGTGAGAACGAAGCCACATTCACTTCCTGTCTCCAAATTCTACTTCCTGTACAGGAATTAATCAGCAATCGACATTCACACACACACACACACACACACACACACACACCCTCCTCCCCTCTGTCTCCCTCTGCTGGTCAGGAGCTGAACCTGTCGTCCCTCCCTAATGATGCGGTCGCCCTCTGGACCAATCAGGATCAGCTGTCTCCTCGCTCTGCTCTGCGTGATTACATCAATTAATAATCTATAATTATTTACTGATTAGATTATAATGATCACGCTGACAAGGACCCATAAGGTCCGTGTGGGTAGATTGGCGGCCATCTTGGAAATTTTGTAAACCTTTGACAATCTTCTCCTCCTGAACCGTAAGTCCAAATGACACCAAATTTGGTATGCGTGGTCCATGGACATGCCCAAGCAACAATAATACTTTTCGTAATGATTGGGTAAAAAAATGGCAGAGTTATTAGCCAATCAGATTCGGACATTATTCAATCTATCACAAGTCCACTTCACAGTGGCCTATGATCTTGAAACCCGGTGAGCACATTAGTGACGACACCCTTAGGGACTGTACCAAGTTTGGTGTTGATAGCCCAACGAACGACAACGTAGTACGAGTTTCGATTTGTGCTAAGCTAACCGCTAATAGAAATCCCACATTAAAGGCCCTGACACACCAGGCCGACGGTCGGCCGTCGGGCAATGTCGGGCCGTCGGTAAGCGTCGGTGTCCCTAGTTTTTGCGGTGTGTCCCGCACCGTCGGCACTAGTCGGACCCTGTCGGCGTCTTTTCGGCCGATTGAGCGTGTTGAATCGGCGGCGGAGCCCGTCGGTGAGAGAGATCACTCTGATTGGTAGTTCGTGTTTTGCCTCTGGATGATTGGACCGATAAATTCCTTCAACATGTGGAACTGAACGGGAAAGTCGGAGGTTTCATTTATCTCCAGCTCTCGACAGGTTGGGGAAAGCCCCTTGAGCCTGTCGCTGGAGTAACGTTATTCATGATTTCACCCATTTAGTGCGGTATTATTTATTTTTCTCCTCCGCCTCTTCCTTTCTTCTTCCACAACCAAAAGACCGAGGGCTGACAACGCCAGTGCCATTTGCAACTTCTTATCAGACATAAGGTATGGAGAGTTATTTCCCCTCACGCAGGCGCAGAACGTACGTGCTAGTTGGCCGTCGGCTGTAGTCTTTGCGGTGTGTTCAAGTGCAACTTTTTGGACCGGACGCAGGCGAGGTGAGGCGACGCAACAGTCGGCCTTCGTCGCCGCTGGTTCTTTGACGTCGGTTTGGTGTGTCAGGGCCTTAACAGTCTACTCACTCACTATCGCCCAAGTTTTCCTACTAAGGTTTCTCTTGGGAGTTTTTCCTTGTGTTCATCAAGGTGTAAGGCTGGGGTGCCGGGTAGGTTAGGCTGGAGAACAGGTAGATTGTTTGTCTTGCTAAAATCTGCTCTTGCCTACCTTGTGTTTTTCGCTGTGCTTGTCCTACATCTTTTCGTTCACCCCAGATTGTGTTTAGTTAGATCTAGCTAGACACATTCTCTGTAAACTCCTCTGAGACATGCTGTGATAAAGGTCTGTATAAATAAACTATCTTGAAGTTGAACTTGAACTCATAAACCGTGACTCGCATTCACTCCTGATCGCTCGTGGACGTTTCTCACACCTCTCCAGGCTGCTGCAGCTTTCATTTAGACTCGTTTTTACTTTGCTGGATGATGTTTTACTGCTGAATTGTTTTTTTTTTCATTTATTCTAAAGCACTTTGTAAGTTTGTGTTGAAAGGTGCCATACAGGTGGAGGAGAGACAGACAGGTGGAGAGAGAGACAGACAGGTGGGAGGAGAGAGAGACAGACAGGTGGGAGGAGAGAGAGACAGGTGGAGGAGAGACAGACAGGTGGGAGGAGAGAGAGACAGGTGGAGGAGAGACAGACAGGTGGAGAGAGAGACAGACAGGTGGGAGGAGAGAGAGACAGGTGGAGAGAGACAGACAGGTGGAGAGAGAGACAGACAGGTGGAGAGAGACAGACAGGTGGAGAGAGAGACAGACAGGTGGGAGGAGAGACAGACAGGTGGAGAGAGAGACAGACAGGTGGAGAGAGACAGACAGGTGGAGAGAGAGACAGACAGGTGGAGAGAGACAGACAGGTGGAGAGAGAGACAGACAGGTGGGAGGAGAGACAGACAGGTGGGAGGAGAGAGAGACAGGTGGAGAGAGACAGACAGGTGGAGAGAGAGACAGACAGGTGGGAGGAGAGACAGACAGGTGGGAGGAGAGAGAGACAGGTGGAGAGAGACAGACAGGTGGGAGGAGAGACAGACAGGTGGAGAGAGACAGACAGGTGGAGAGAGAGACAGACAGGTGGGAGGAGAGAGAGACAGGTGGAGAGAGACAGACAGGTGGAGAGAGAGACAGACAGGTGGGAGGAGAGACAGACAGGTGGGAGGAGAGACAGGTGGAGAGAGACAGACAGGTGGAGAGAGAGACAGACAGGTGGGAGGAGAGACAGGTGGAGAGAGACAGACAGGTGGGAGGAGAGACAGACAGGTGGGAGGAGAGAGAGACAGGTGGAGAGAGACAGACAGGTGGAGAGAGAGACAGACAGGTGGAGAGAGACAGACAGGTGGAGAGAGAGACAGACAGGTGGGAGGAGAGACAGACAGGTGGGAGGAGAGAGAGACAGGTGGAGAGAGACAGACAGGTGGGAGGAGAGACAGACAGGTGGAGAGAGACAGACAGGTGGAGAGAGAGACAGACAGGTGGGAGGAGAGAGAGACAGGTGGAGAGAGACAGACAGGTGGAGAGAGAGACAGACAGGTGGGAGGAGAGACAGACAGGTGGGAGGAGAGAGAGACAGGTGGAGAGAGACAGACAGGTGGGAGGAGAGACAGACAGGTGGAGAGAGACAGACAGGTGGAGAGAGAGACAGACAGGTGGGAGGAGAGAGAGACAGGTGGAGAGAGACAGACAGGTGGAGAGAGAGACAGACAGGTGGGAGGAGAGACAGACAGGTGGGAGGAGAGACAGGTGGAAGGAGAGACAGACAGGTGGGAGGAGAGAGAGACAGGTGGAGAGAGACAGACAGGTGGGAGGAGAGACAGACAGGTGGGAGGAGAGAGAGACAGGTGGAGAGAGACAGACAGGTGGGAGGAGAGACAGACAGGTGGAGAGAGACAGACAGGTGGGAGGAGAGACAGACAGGTGGGAGGAGAGAGACAGACAGGTGGAGAGAGACAGACAGGTGGGAGGAGAGAGAGACAGGTGGAGAGAGAGACAGGTGGAGAGAGACAGACAGGTGGGAGGAGAGAGAGACAGGTGGAGAGAGACAGACAGGTAGGAGGAGAGACAGACAGGTGGAGGAAAGGTGCCATACAAATAAAGTTCATTATTATGATTATTATAATGAGTTGACTTCACTCTGGAATCACTGGCCTTCAGCAGGATCTTCTGGCTCAATCGGATTTTGTTTTTTCAAAACTTGTAATCATCTGGATCAGAATCCGACAGATTGTCTCATCTCTCATCTCTCTGCAGACCGGTCTCTCCGGGACCAGATGTGATGACTCTGATCCAGAGACCAGAGAAACAAGATGGAGTCTCCAGACTCTGTCCTGCCTCCTGCTGGACAGAAGACGCTACAACACGTTGAGCCACAACACACGAGGAGGCAGATGGAAAACAGTTTGTTCGTTTTATTCACTAATCTGCATCTAACTTCACTAATTTTTACAGATTTAATCCAAGCTGAACTGAAATCCCGTCCTGAAGTCACCACTATAGTGCTGAAACAATTAGTCGATGAATGGATTAGTCAATAGACAGAAAACGAATAATTCTAAATTGATAATTGATTAATCGTTTAAAATACCAAACACTTTCTGGTTGCAGCTTCACATGTTTGCTGCTTTTCTCTGTTTCATCTCTTTATTAAATGAATCCTTTGTGTTTGAGGCTGCTGGTCAGACTGAGGAAGAAACCTGAAGAATCACTTTGGGAACTGAGAAGGACTTCTGTCGTCATTTTGACATTTTAGACTCAATAATCACCACTAAAATACACTTTTTAAGTATAAGTTTGGTTTATGTAAAGGTCATGGGATTTTGATATAATGAGAGAGAGAGAGAGAGAGAGAGAGACAGACAGGTGGAGAGAGAGAGAGACAGGTGGAGAGAGAGAGACAGATGGAGAGAGACAGACAGACAGATGGAGAAAGACAGGCAGGTGGAGAGAGACACAGACAGGTGGGAGGAGAGACAGACAGGTGGAGGAGAGACAGAGAGACAGGTGGAGAGACAGACAGACAGGTGGAGAGAGAGACAGACACGTGGAGGAGAGAGAGACAGACAGGTGGAGGAGAGACAGATGGGTAGAGGAGAGACAGACAGACAGGTGGAGAGAGAGGCAGACAGGTAGAGGAGAGACAGACAGACAGGTGGAGAGACAGACAGACAGGTAGAGGAGAGACAGACAGACAGGTGGAGAGAGACAGACAGACAGACAGGTGGAGAGAGACAGACAGGTAGAGGAGAGAGAGACAGACAGGTGGAGGAGAGACAGATGGGTAGAGGAGAGACAGACAGACAGGTGGAGAGAGAGGCAGACAGGTAGAGGAGAGACAGACAGACAGGTGGAGAGACAGACAGACAGGTAGAGGAGAGACAGACAGACAGGTGGAGAGAGACAGACAGACAGGTAGAGGAGAGACAGACAGACAGGTGGAGAGAGACAGACAGACAGGTGGAGAGAGACAGACAGACAGGTGGAGAGAGACAGACAGACAGGTGGAGAGAGAGACAGACAGACAGGTGGAGAGAGACAGACAGACAGGTGGAGAGAGATAGACAGACAGGTGGAGAGAGAGACAGACAGGTGGAGAGACAGACAGACAGGTGGAGAGAGAGACAGACACGTGGAGGAGAGAGAGACAGACAGGTGGAGGAGAGACAGACAGGTGGAGAGAGAGACAGACACGTGGAGGAGAGACAGACAGACAGGTGGAGAGACAGACAGACAGGTAGAGGAGAGACAGACAGACAGGTGGAGAGAGACAGACAGACAGACAGGTGGAGAGAGACAGACAGGTAGAGGAGAGAGAGACAGACAGGTGGAGGAGAGACAGATGGGTAGAGGAGAGACAGACAGACAGGTGGAGAGACAGACAGACAGGTAGAGGAGAGACAGACAGACAGGTGGAGAGACAGACAGACAGGTGGAGAGAGACAGACAGACAGGTGGAGAGAGACAGACAGACAGGTGGAGAGACAGACAGACAGGTGGAGAGACAGACAGACAGGTGGAGAGAGACAGATGGGTAGAGGAGAGACAGACAGACAGGTGGAGAGACAGACAGACAGGTAGAGGAGAGACAGATGGGTAGAGGAGAGACAGACAGACAGGTGGAGAGACAGACAGACAGGTGGAGAGAGACAGACAGACAGACAGGTGGAGAGAGACAGACAGACAGACAGGTGGAGAGAGACAGACAGGTGGAGAGAGACAGACAGACAGGTGGAGAGAGACAGACAGACAGACAGGTAGAGGAGAGACAGACAGACAGGTGGAGAGACAGACAGACAGGTAGAGGAGAGACAGACAGACAGGTGAAGAGACAGACAGACAGGTAGAGGAGAGACAGACAGACAGGTGGAGACAGACAGACAGGTGGAGAGAGACAGACAGACAGGTGAAGAGACAGACAGACAGGTAGAGGAGAGACAGACAGACAGGTGGAGAGAGACAGACAGGTGGAGAGAGACAGACACACAGGTGGAGAGAGACAGACAGACAGGTGGAGAGAGACAGACAGACAGGTGAAGAGACAGACAGACAGGTAGAGGAGAGACAGACAGACAGGTGGAGAGAGACAGACAGACAGGTGGAGAGACAGACAGACAGGTGGAGAGACAGACAGACAGGTAGAGGAGAGACAGACAGACAGGTGGAGAGACAGACAGACAGGTGGAGAGACAGACAGACAGGTGGAGAGACAGACAGACAGGTGGAGAGACAGACAGACAGGTAGAGGAGAGACAGACAGACAGGTGGAGAGACAGACAGACAGGTGGAGAGACAGACAGACAGGTGGAGAGAGACAGACAGGTGGAGAGACAGACAGACAGGTGGAGAGAGACAGACAGACAGGTGGAGAGAGAGGCAGACAGGTAGAGGAGAGACAGACAGACAGGTGGAGAGACAGACAGACAGGTGGAGAGAGAGACAGACAGGTGGAGAGAGACAGACAGACAGGTGGAGAGAGACAGACAGACAGGTAGAGGAGAGACAGACAGACAGGTGGAGAGAGACAGACAGGTGGAGAGAGACAGACAGACAGGTAGAGGAGAGACAGACAGACAGGTGGAGAGAGACAGACAGGTGGAGACAGACAGACAGGTGGAGAGACAGACAGACAGGTGGAGAGAGACAGACAGACAGGTGGAGAGACAGACAGACAGGTGGAGAGACAGACAGACAGGTGGAGAGAGACAGACAGGTGGAGAGAGACAGACAGGTGGAGAGACAGACAGACAGGTGGAGAGACAGACAGAGAGACAGACAGGTGGAGAGAGACAGACAGGTGGAGAGAGAGACAGACAGACAGGTGGAGAGAGACAGACAGACAGGTGGAGAGACAGACAGACAGGTGGAGAGAGACAGACAGGTGGAGAGAGACAGACAGGTGGAGAGACAGACAGACAGGTGGAGAGACAGACAGACAGGTGGAGACAGACAGACAGGTGGAGAGAGACAGACAGGTGGAGAGAGACAGACAGGTGGAGAGAGACAGACAGGTGGAGAGACAGACAGACAGGTGGAGAGAGAGACAGACAGACAGGTGGAGAGACAGACAGACAGGTGGAGAGAGACAGACAGACAGGTGGAGAGACAGACAGACAGGTGGAGAGACAGACAGACAGGTGGAGAGACAGACAGACAGGTGGAGACAGACAGACAGGTGGAGAGAGACAGACAGACAGGTGGAGAGACAGACAGACAGATGGAGAGACAGACAGACAGGTGGAGAGAGACAGACAGGTGGAGAGAGACAGACAGGTGGAGAGAGACAGCCTTCTCTCCACAGTATTCCCTGAAGCAGGAAGTGGAAAGCTCTGCCTTGTTGTTGTTGACGTTCCTGGTTGTGACATCACACTGCAGCTGACAGGAGGACGGCTGTGGCTCTTTGTTTCCTGGTTACAAAAAGACCTCAGCGCCCCCTACAGGTACGATACAGAAACCTGCACACGAGCCCTCCGATACAAACAAAGAAAGAACGTAACAAGATACAATACAGGTACAAAGAACGTAATCCCCAAATTAACCAAATAAATAAATAAATGCGTAGTTAAGGCTGCGGCAATCTCGAACCCGTCGTCTATCGGTCCGACGACGATTAGACTCTGGGGGCGACGGCCAATATTTGGGGGTTTCCGGTGGAGCCGGCGGACATCCGGGCCGGGACTTCCTCTTCCCTGCGCCGGTCATCGTCTTGACTTGAGACGCGAGAGTGGAGTCGGAGTCGAGAGACGACGCCTCATATGCAGATATCTGTTTATAGAGATTAGCCGAAAAGTCGTCTGGACCTAAAAAAACTTGTGAAACAATCCGGTCGTAGACGTCGTCTCTCGACTCCGTTGAGAGACAAAACCAGGAAGTGGAGAGCAGTTTCTGTGCTGTGATTGGCTCTGAAACCTGACTGAAACGTCTCCAGAATGTTGTCTCCATTTAAAAAGTTGTTCATTTGGTTAGAAACCACTTTTTCAAAGTACCTTACTTAAACCTGCGAGGAGTTTTCAGGCCCTGTAAGCAGTCCTGAGGCTAACGTGTGCTATGTGGAGATTTCTGACAGGTAATATACAGAGAGAGAGATATAAACAAACAGCAGCTGTGTTGTTTTCACCTCTTTTCTAAAGCCTCTTGTCAGGTTCGGCCCGAGTTGCAGCTTCTCCTTTTCTAAAACTAGCTCTCCCCCTCCCATCCCTGAAAATCCTCCTGGTAACGGTGAATCGATGAAGTGAGCGAGGAAACGTTTTCAACCGGTGACCTTCCTCCCTGCCTCTTCACTGTGGGTCATGTGACCTTCATGTGACCTTCAGCGGGAGAAAGATCCGTCACAGTGAGACTGGTGACCGGAGAGATTTCTCCGTAGGAACGTTTATTTTAGCCGTTAGTCTTTACGCACGGTTTGTCCTTCAGGGCTTCCGTCGCCCAGCAGTGTTTACAGACTGTGATGTGGTTTCTGTCGCCCTCTAGTGGTCAGAAAATCACTTCCTGTGGCTTTAAAAAATGAAGGTTTGATCCGGCCTGTAGTTCTTCAACAGCGGCTTTAAAGGCGTCTCAAATGATGTATTAATGATTATGACTTTTTTTCCTCAAAACATTTGGACATTTTTCTTGAAATATTCGATTTTTGATTTTTTTTACAATGGCCCTAAAATGCCGTCGTAAAAAACACTCCGTTTCCAGGAAGGAAAAGCGATGGGATTTTGATATAAAAATACAAGAGAACACAATTTTTTTTTAAACATTTTTTGGTATTTATTGTTAAATAGGTTTATATTACGACACATATTATGGTTTCTATTACATTACGACATGGAAAACAAGGTGAAAAAGTCATTTGTTATTGACTCCTACTGGTGAACGTCAGCTGGTAAAAACACACAGACAGACAGACTGAGGCTCAAAGCTCTTTATTCATCCGTCTCTCTCTCCTCCCTCCTTCCCATCATCCTTTACTGCCGGTAACCGTGGTTACCAAGCCATCCCATGATGCAGTGTGTTGGGGTGGAGGGGGGTCATAATTCTACAAACACGACTTATTTATGATTCACAACATCACTAAACGATGCTTTAACAACAGGAACTTTACATTCTTTTTATTACAAAAAGAATCTTCTTGCTTTAAACACTACTGCTGCTGTGTGTGTGTGTGTGTGTGTGTGTGTGTGTGGGTGTGTGTGTGTGGAGAGAGTTGGACCATACCATGTCTGGGCAGTGGTGTGTATTGGGTGTGTGTGTGTTTGATTTGGTACAATCCGATTTTTAACACTGACTCTCATTTAATTGAACTTGAAATGCTGGTTTGACTCTGTGTGTGTGTGTGTGTGTGTGTGTGTGTGTGTGTGTGTGTGTGTGTGTGTTTCTCTGTATCTACACGTATTTGTGCACCAGTCTGTCTGTCTGTCTGTCTGTCTCTATGGCAGTGTGTGTGTGTGTCCCTCTCTCTCTCTGTATGTCTGTCAGTTTGTAAGTGTGTGTGTGTTTGTGTGTGTTACAAGTGTGTGTGTGTGTCCATATTCGACTCTTAAAATGAATCGTTTGAAGTAACTAGCTGGAGTCCTTGTGTGTTTTCAGTGTGTGTGTGTGTGTGTCTGTGTGTGTGCCTGTGTGTGTGTGTGTGTGTGTGTGTGTGTCTGTGTGTGTGCCTGTGTGTGTGTGTGTGTCTGTGTGTGTGCCTGTGTGTGTGTGTGTGTGTGTGTGTTAGCGGTCCAGGACGTAGCTCTTGTACATCTTGTTCATCTGTTCCAGGAAGATGAAGGTGAGGACGGTGTGCGGACCGAGCCGAGCGTAGTACGGAGTGAAACCTTTCCACAGAGAGAAGAAACCTTCTTTACCCACAACTCTGACCAGGACCTCCTGGGGGGGGGGGGGGGGGGGAGAGAGAGAGAGAGAGAGAGAGAGAGAGAGAGAGAGAGAGAGACGGGGGGAGAGAGAGAGAGAGAGAGACGGGGGGGGAGAGAGAGGTGGAGAGAGAGACAGGTAGAGGGAGACAGAGTGAGTTAATCCAGATTTAAAATCAGAACAGTTTAAAGATTCCCCAGTTTAACAAATCTAACAGCAACGATTCAAAGATAAATGTAAATAATTGAAAGCAGGACGGCTCATGCTCTGGTTAGGGTTGTCGCGGTGGGCGGTGTTACCGGGGTTACCGGGGTTACCGGGGGCATTCGGTGTTGGAGTCCACACCGGTGGCATTAGCCCCACACCGGGAATACCGTTATTTTGTATTTTGTAAAATAAAAGCACATATTCAGAGCTTCCATGTTCAAGTTAGGCTACAAAATGATAAATGGACATACTAACAACATACTGATCACTAAATCTGATCACTAATATGACAGATTAGGATGAATAGGATTAATTATTTGTCCTTACCTACCGTGTCCAGTACAGTCCAGAACGGGAGCCTAATGATCACACCGAGAAGCGGTCGCTAGAAACGCGTCGCCACCAAAAACTTTTCTGGCGGTTTTTTAGGCGCGCATAAAAGTTAAAATATTCTCAACTTTTCAGCGCAAGGCGCGGAGTCGCACCGCTCGTCAATGTCACATTTGGGCCAGGCAGCCAATCAAATCAAGCGGAAGGCGGGCTTTCCTTCCTGTTTTGGTGCGGAGGGAAAACAGATGAACAGCTGGTATTAACGGTCTTTAACCCGGTCAGCACGCAGGCTGATCGCCCCTTAGAGAAGAGAGATCTACCAGAATCTGCACTGCACTCACATTAACTACCTCTCTCTCTCCCTCTCTCTCTCTGTCTGTCTCTCTCTCTCTCTCCCTCTCTGTCTGTCTGTCTGTCTCTCTCTCTCTCTCCCTCTCTCTCCTCTCTCTCTCTCTCTCCTCCCTCTCTCTCCCTCTCTCTCTCCCTCCCTCTCTCTCCTCTCCCTCCCCTCTCTCTCCCTCTCCCTCCCTCTCTCCCTCTCCCTCCCCTCTCCTCCCTCTCCCCCCTCTCTCTCTCCCTCCCTCCCTCCTCTCTCTCCCCCTCCCTCTCTCTCTCCCTCCCTCTCTCTCTCTCCCCTCCCTCCTCTCTCTCCCTCCTCTCTCCCTCCCTCTCCCTCTCCTCTCTCCCTCCCTCTCTCTCTCCCTCCTCTCTCTCCCTCCTCCTCTCTCCCTCCTCTCTCCCCTCCCTCCCTCTCTCTCTCCCTCTCTCTCTCCCTCTCCCTCTCTCTCTCTCTGTGTTGAGCAGTGTTAGAAATCGCTGATTAAAAAGTGTTACGTTTACACATGCCGTTAACGTGAGTTTGGAGAGGAATTGTAAGTTTGACTTTCATTGTAGTGACGCTGACTGTGATACCGCTCAGGCCCTCTAGTGGCGACAGGCGGTATAACCGGTGTGACCTGGAGGGAAACGACAACTCTAGCTCCGGTGAGAAGCCAGCCGGTCCACAAACCAGCGGAGGGGATACCGTTTAGCAGAGATAGTTCCTGTTTGGGAGACCGGATCTACTTTTATTTTGAAATACTCATTTTAGTGTAAAGCAAGAATAGAAACGCAGAATGAGGACGGAGCAGCTGATGCTGATCTGATGCTGGATCTGTTCACCAACCCTGTTCCAGTCAATGAATGGGAAGTAAAAATCTGAACTACAAACTGGTCCAGCTGCACCTGGTCCG
>NC_136019.1:94768-232268 GCF_048128805.1 Centroberyx gerrardi | reverse complement strand
TTGTTGGTGAAGCTGAAAAGTGGGGTACTACACTGCCCATCTGCTACTGGATCGTCTTCGTGCCAGGTGATGTCACCACCTGTTGCACTCTATAGAAGGTGACATCACCTGGCACAAAGACCAGCCAATAGCAGATGGCCAGTTCAGTACCCTACTTTTCACCATTGGGGGTCAGGCTTCACCACACATTTGGGTTTGGGGTTTAGTTACTCTTTAATATTAATGTCAGTGATGTTGTCCCGCCTGCTGATAGATCAGTGAATGTACAGAACAGATGGAACAGCGACCTGCTGATGTGGAGAAATCGATTGTATTTTTATTATAAAGCTTTGCTGTGGATCAGATCGTGTTGCTGCTCCTCTCTGCTTTCAGCTTCAGCTTAGTTAAGGGGTTTAAGTTAAGTTAAGGTTAATAGTTTGTGTTTGCGGATTATGGGTGTTTTCACATATATTTCTTTTTAAAAGAACCAAACTCAGGGTGTTTTCACGCTCGGTCTGTTTCAGCCTGTCAAGTAGACTCAGTCCAATGACTCCATATGAACCCAGACCCTCTAAACCGAACTGAACTCAGACCCCAGGGGGTTTTGTCGATTGATTCATGCAATGTGAAAACAAAGCGGCCCCAGTCTGCTTCGCGTTTTGCTTTACGCCTTTTTACCTTGAGGCTTGCCGTACACACGCAGCTGCAATGTGAGCACACACGGAAAACAACACAATCCCAAAGTCCCAAACACCGGTAGTTTTAAAACCTACCAAGAACGTCTGGATGCCACTGCCCGATCTCTCTCTGACTTGACCGATGGAAACTCTTCTGCAGCCGATTACCTGAAAGCAGAGCAGAATATTCTCCCCGGCTCAGATGGACAGTTTCGGGGAGGACCTGGTCTGTCTCCGATCACACGAGCCACTTCCACCACCGAGCCGCTTACTCTGCTTATCTCCAGAGCTCTGCAGCACTAATGGACTAATTTGTGTTGGAGGCCGACTGTGGCAAAGTAATCGGCTGGAGTCAGATGCAATCCACCCAGTAGTGCTTGATCCCACTCACAATGTGACAAAGTTGCTCTTCCAAGATTATGATGGGAAAACTACATCATACAGGCTCAGAAAGGCTCTTTGCTGAGATGCGTCGGTAGAGAGGCAGTCCGTCGACCCCAGCGTAACTCTGTCTCGTGCCAGAAACCGCGAGAAAAAACCAACAATCATTCCAAAGATGGCCGACTTGCCTGCAGCTGGTCTACGATGGCACAAACCTGCCTCCTACTCCACATGAATTTTGGACCGCACGATGTCAAGATCGGCCGCAGGACAGAGGAACGATGGGGTGTCATATTTAAATGTCTCACAATACGATCCTCTCAATAACATGGACACCGAGTCCTTTCTCGTGGCTCTTCGACGATTCATTTCTTGGAGAGGAACCCATCTTGTCTGACCGAGGAATCATCTTCAAGGGACGGCACAAAGAGTTACAAGAAGCCTTCAACAATCTTTCTCCTACTCTCAAGTCAGTACTGGCGACAAAGAAAATCCACTTTCGATTTAATCCTCCACAAGAGCGGGAAATGCGCTCGGTGAAGAATGCTCTGAAGAGGACCACTGGTGCACAAATGGCCACCGAGGAGTTTCTGAGAACTGTGTTAATTGAAATTGAAGGAATCATTAATTCCAAACCGCTCGGCTACGCGTCATCTGACGTTTCAGACATCGATCCAGTTACTCCTCGTGGGACGTCACGATGCATCACTCCCCCTACTGTCCTCCCCAGACTCTGAGCACCATACCCAAATACTAACGGATCATTTCTGGAAACATTTCACAAAATCCTTCTTACCACAAACAGCATCTTCAGGCAAATTGCAGACCCCCAGCTGCCAAGATGCCTGTTGGTAAAGTCACTCGCATCCTCCCAAGCAAAGATGGCCCCCTCTCTTTCCTTTTGTCACGGGGCGGCAGGCAGTTCACCTTCTCTGTGCAGGAGTACTGGTCAGTCTACTTCATTTGCTCTTGACTGTTTAGTTCCGTTTCTGTTGTGTCCATATCTTTCTTAAAGTCATCCAAAATATTACCATATCTTTCCATATGGACATTTCATTTCAAGAGATTTGATTTATTGTATTCATGTACGTTGTAAAATGTTTGATCTCTTGTTTTTTGTCTGTTTTCTCACTAAATCATCTGTTTCATCAGCCCATGTGTGTCTTTTTTCCTACTGTGTGTTTAATAAATCAGTAACTGGACCTCCTGAGCTTCCTCATGCATATACTAGCATTCTAACTGTCACCAGCCATTCCTAAAATCCTATTCAATAGAGTGTCTTACTACAGTCAATAAGACATGAATTCATGCCTCTTAACTCTTAATTAATCCATTTCACATTACCTACTGTAAAGTGAGAACTCTTTATGCTTCAGCAAATCACACAAAAAAGTCAAATCAAGGTCGAGTCACACAGGTATTACAACCATAAACGTTTAATGAAAACATTTCATGACAATATCAAATGAATATCTGTAATTATGCCAAACATTCAAAATATTCGATGAGAGATGCAACTGAGTCAAACTAAAAGAAGAGAAAGCAAAATCAGGTCAAGATTGCGAGGATGTGATCAACATTTCTCTCCATCTGCTTCCTTCAGCGTCAACATTCACAGCTTGACAACAAAATAAAACAGATCCGTCTTATCTTGGCTAACATCAAAATACAAGAGGAAACATCGCAGGTCCGTAGTGATAAAAAACTACATTCCAGAATAGTTGACAAAAATGCAAACATAGCTATACTTGAAATTACTTAGAAATCAATTGATTGACTAGTTGTAGGTGTTTAGGATTAATAGGGAAAAAAACATTATATTAGTGTAGTAATTCTTTTTGATACAGCCCTTTATCACAAGCATGGCTCAAAGGGCTTACATCATACACACGTCATATACATACAGTACTTCATGGCTATATACTGTACATAGGGCTGGGCGATAAAAACGATAACGATATCTATTGCGATACTTATACTCAATATAAATAGATAGAAAGGTCGATGGAAAGCATTGCTTGGTTGGTTAAGTAAGCAACTCCACACAGAGAGAAGAGAGAATGCCTTGGATCAAAGTTAGGTTACACAACCAACGCATCAGCCAATCATATCGCAGAAACTGAGAAACCTCAAACCAATCATGTAGCAGGACGAGCGTTAAGTCCTGCCTCGCACAGCGGTGTTAGGTCTAGGGCTGCGACTAACGATTATTTGGTAATCGATTAATCTGTCAACTATTTTTTCCGATTAATTTAACGATTGTTTTAGTTACATTAACAAAATAAAACTGGATCAAGCGGCTCAACATTCAAAGCTTTATTGAGCTCTCAAGTCGTTGAGGAGCAGCTGGAGGAAGCTTCTGTCAAGACTTCAAGGAGAAAATCATCTATACACCTCTGTATGTTATGATAGAATAATATTGTTTTAGGTGTTGATAATACAGAAATGTATTGATTCATTTTATTCAGTAATTTCATGCCTGTAAAAATGCCATGGACTCTCTGTGCACAAGTAGAGGCGAGAGACCAGATGAGTTTACTACTTTAACTGTGAGCTTGTTCTTTAACATTGTGTAACTGTTATTTGAGCGCCTTTGTTTAATTCAAAATTATAAAATACTCTTCACATAAGGTCAGTAGTTATCTCACCATAACCAGCCAGAGCTTCAGCACATATCAGGTCTGTAGTCACGTTACTCATCACTGACAGCCAGGCAGCTAAACAACGTTACTCACCAACTACTGTCAGTTTCACAAGTGGCTCCGGGATATTTTGGTTTTAAATGTCGGTGTGGTGCTGGTCTCCATCCTGCTCTACAGAGGTTTTACTCTGCTGTGTCGTTGGCTTCAGAGCTGAAAAATTCCCGGACTTTTGAAACTCGCGGTCTCGCGGTAAATTTCTCTGAACGTCCCGCAGGTCCGGTGGTATTTTCAGCATCTTCCATTAGGGAAACGTCTTCTTTGCCTGTCTACTGCATGTCGATCAGCTGGACATTTTAAGCGCTGCTGCCACCTAGCGCTGCCTTTGCGCATTGCATCATTGACTGTATGAAGCCCTGATACAGCCTGAAAATGTACAGATATGTGATACGTCAATGATAAAAATTCACGTCGACGTATTCTCGTAATCGACGTAATCGACGTAGTCGATTAGGTCGACTAATCGTTTCAGCCCTAGTTAGGTTGCTGTACAAATCTTACACATGCTTTCTGTTTTGGTTGCTGAAGCTGAGAAGAGTGGTGGAAGGAAGGCAAAGAAAGAAATGAGTGTACCGTTGAAGAGAGGTTCGAGCGTCGGCTCAGAACGAATCTTTCTAAATCATGTGAGTTGGCAGATTTTAGATTTTTAGTGCCCATTTGCATGAAAAACCTTTGGTGTCAAACTTAAGTTTTCCCCTTCAGGCAGATAATTCTTCCTTTAGGAGCGCTGCATGAACCCTAAAATGATCTCCTCAGCTAGGGAGCTGAAGCCTCCGACACATAAAACATCATGTTCTTTGACTGGAATATTAATTAAATTAAAAATAACAGCAATATAAAAATGGCACAAATACTTAAGAGACCATGGGAGGCCCCTTAACATTTAAGGAAAGGAAATGCCCTCAAGGGTCTTTGTGCAACCCATCAGCAATAATGATGACTTTTTAAGCCTGACAAAAATGACTTTATATCGTGATATACAGTATATCGGTATCGACTGATAAAAACATATATCGTGATAAAGATTTTTCCCATATCTCTCAGCCCTAACTGTACAACATCAAATATACATACTACATAAACATTATATACTACATCATATAGATATGTCTATATCATGTACTACATCATATACATAACACACTATTTTCAAAAGGTTTTTTTGATTGTTTTGAAAAGGTTACATAAAAATCTGATAAAATGTGTCTGGAATCTCATGAAAATAGTTTGGACCACAAAGAACTAACAAATAGTGTGTGTGTGTGTGTGTGTGTGTGTGTGTGTGACAGAAACCCAGCTGTAATTTAAAGTCCAGGGACTCGTTCCTCGTACATGGATAACAGAGTTAGCAGGATAAACCGGCTAGCATCTTGTTGGCCTGGATGAATAAAACAACGTATGATGAACGAGGCCCAGTTTGGTGTTGTGACCTGAACACTTGAGCTTCCTGTGTTGGTGGGACAGAGAGAAGCTTGTTCCTCTTGCAGAGAGTGGAGGCGCTCTGCAGCAGTTCAGATGCAGCGGTGTCTCCCCAGCTGAGATGACCAAGCAAAGTTTTTCTTACACCGGTCACACCAGTATGGTTTCTCTCCAGTGTGTGTACGCTGGTGTTGCCTGCATGTATTTAACTCCCTGAAACTCTTTCCACATTGGTCACAGTGATATGGTTTCTCCCCAGTGTGAATAAGCTGATGTGCCTTGTATGTTTTTGACAGACTGAAACTCTTCCCACATTGGTCACACCGGTATGGTTTCTCTCCAGTGTGGATACGCTGGTGGTCCCTGTATGGACACAACAGACTGAAACTCTTCCCACATTGGTCACATCTGTACGGTTTCTCTCCAGTGTGGATACGCTGGTGTTCACTGTATGTATTTGAACGGCTGAAACTCTTCCCACATTGGTCACATCTGTATGGTTTCTCTCCAGTGTGGCTGCGTTGATGTACTGTTAGATTACCTGACTGACTGAAAGATTTCCCACACTGCTGACAGGAGTAAGGTTTCTCCCCTGTATGAACTCTCTGATGAACCTCTAGGCTTTTAGGTGTCGTGAATGCTTTGTCACACTGCTGACAGCGGTGACGTTTGGGTCTGCTGGTGTGTCTCTGTTTCATAGAGAAAGATATAAAGAAAGAGATCAGGACAGAGAGACAGGTTTAACACTTAATTACTACCTAGACAGTAACTAAGACAGACTAATAGACTAATGTTACTGTAGCGGCCAATTCTAATGTTTCCACATTCCACACGGTTATAGATGCCGAACATGTTCTCAACGCGTTTCTTGAATTAATTTACTCAGTTTGTTGATTCTTGATGATTTGTAATGGTGATGATGATGGTGACGATGAATGAATGGAGTAGCAGATGAAGTTGCAAAGTAACAAAGAAAAAGGCTTTCCACAAAGTTTAAATAAAAACTGAAATAGGCCTTTTCAGAATATGATAGAGCAAATCAAATAACATGAAAAGTAACCAAAACAACAAAACAAAAGTTACATTATTATTTATATCAATTTACTGGCAAAGCACCGTGCTTGCTCACTTCCTATATTTCCTGTTTGTCTGGTGAAAACAGACTCGGCCACCAGGTGATGCTATTCTTCTACACTACTCAAATAAAAAAGGTAAAGAAAAGAAATGGCTGTAACAGTTACCAACAGATTAACATCGTTACAACTGATATTTCTTCTCACCTCTTCTGAAGAATTCATCTTGCCTCCTTAGTGGCGAACACCAAATTCAACACAGCTGTCCTGAACTGAGACAAAATGGCCGACGACGTTCCTCTCCTCCTCCGCCAGATGCTTCTCTTCCCGCCAATCAGCTCTGACATCATCAAAAAGAGACAGTCGGTAAGACAAGGGAACAGCCACAAAAACAACAGCAATAATAATAATAATTACAATAATAATATAGCTGCAAGCAGTGATTGTAGGATCCAAGCAGTTCTATGAAGACTTAAACCTGTTGAAGAAATATTAAGGTTTCATTAATGTGAATGGTAAAACAATCAGTTAGTAAAACAGGAGATAGTCAAAGTTAAGTTAAAGCTCCTATATATACAAAACAGCCTACCTTGAGCAAATATATCAAATACATATGAAGATAGTACAAAAATAGTATAAAACATCGTAATACAAAAAAGGTGCAAAAAGGGAGTGCAAAGGTTTACTTGTATGAGGTAATGGCCTGTGAGTACTCCCCACATGCACGTCGATATACAGTACATGCACCTCCAAATTAACTGATCTGTATTCATATGACAAATGCTGGCCTTTTTATTGATTTGCTAATTTGATAAATGCTGATTTGTTGATGTAATTGATATGCTGATGGCCTAATTGGGTGTGCTGATTGACAATCGTCTTGCACCTGTTGTCAACGACGACCAAAACTGTAAGTAGCCCACGGATGACATCAGTTCCATGTCTGATGCTTTGAAGAAGGTCTATGACCAAAACCTTGCTACATTAAAATGTGATTTGCAAGTAGATGGTGTGCGGGAACCCTTATATATATATATATTACATGTTGCTTTTTCTACCAGCACCCATGAGGTGTGCAAACTCTACGCCATTACAGATACAAGGACTTTAGTGTTTCAGTGGATTGACCCCCTGCACACAGTGAGTAATAACTGGCTGAGGTTTAAGCTGCAGGGAGGCTGGACTCTCCAAACAGTAAATATAAAGACATGCTGGCCTGATAATTATGGAAATCAACTAGAAGTGACCGGTCTCTTCATGTTGGAGCGTAAAGACATTTCTGGTGTGCAGACCTCCGAGCAGCAGCAGTGCAGCAGACAGAGAGCAGAGCTGCACTACCAGCCTGCAGCAACAAGCAGCAGGACGGGACCAACTCACTGACTGCTGTCCAAACTAGAAAAGACACTTCTGATCACTTCTGATACTTCGTCTTGACCTGTTCAATTAAACATCTGGATAATATCTATAGACTTCCAACCAAGCAATTATTCACTTCCTAATTGACACGTTAAAATGAGCTGAGAAATCAATTTAGCTTTGCTTCAATGGAGCATCGTTTTACAAAGAAGCGGATAGTTCACCATTAACCAGGAGTTTATTACTATAGATAACAACCAGTAAACCAGTTTAGATTAAGAAACAGAAAGTTACAAGCTCTAGTTAATCAGAAAGCTAATGTTTAGCTAGCGACAGATAAAACTTTTCTTAATTTAAATCCAGTTTTCCATTCCTCCAGACTGCAGCCCGTCAGATCAAAGCTTTGCAGCCAGCTTGCAGAAAGCTCGTGCGTCCCGTTGATGTGTTCATATTGTTGAGCTCCTACCTGAAGCAGTCCGAGGGCCGTGAGCCTGAGCTGCTTCTTCATCAGAGGAAGACAAAGGCTTTTCCCCGGTCGCCGAGGCCTCTATCTGACCCGGAGTCTTCCGGTCGGAGTTACCGGACGCTCTCCGCGGCGCTACAACGAGCACAACCGTGCACATCTACCGTAGGACTAACACGGTAGTAGCCTAGCATAACACATCCGAGCTAAGACGGCACAAAGTTAGCACCGAGGATCTGGAAGAAACCCGCTGACTTTAAACGGCTAGGCTGCTTACAGCTTTACAGCTTTTAACCCGGACTGCTATCAGGAACTTCTGGACTCAGATAAACCAGGAAGACCGAGAGGAAACTTCTTTTCTCTCTTTGTTGTTCTCTCGTCAACAGTAGGCCGCCATGTTGCTTTCCCCGCGCGATACTAAACGTACCCATGATGCATTGCGCGAACAGCCAGAGCCGAAGTGCCGAACGGAGCGTCATTATAGCGGTGACGTCACTGAGTCCAGCCAGGCTGGTTTAATGACGATTTTATATGAACATAAAATGTGACACTGTGGGCTGTTTCAGCTGTATGGTTTCTCCTAACAAGAAGTGGATTTCACCTCTCAACAGCCCAAGTATCTGAGACAAGCTAAAGGAAAAACAACAGGACTTATTTCTAAAGTAAAACCCAGCTTGAGTCGAAGCTTTTTCACCAGGCAAGGCAAGTTTATTTATACAGCACATTTCATACACAACGGCAATTCAAAGTGCTTTACATAAATAAAAGAAAAATAAAGATATACCAATAAAGATAAAGATATAGGTAAAAAAAGAAAAAAACTAGTGTTGTTACACCCCAAGAACTGCAGGGTTGAAAACAACCCAATCTGGGTAGTTTTCAACCACACCTAGCTGCAGACACACTTCAAAATACACTGAAGTTAACCAACACCACTTTGTAAACGATCCTCCATTAAACTGGCTCTGCATCAGTTTGACGGAGCGGCGCCCGGAGTGACGTCATCAGATGAACTCAGACTGACAGCTCCATTAAAATGAATGAGAAATACCACACTGGTAATCTGTCACTGCTGGAAGATTTTAGCTGCTGTGATACAACCAGATCAGCTTGGCTACATGTGTTATGATAAAATCAATGGTCATCTCCAAAATGAATCAAAATGATGAACTTTATTAGTGTTTTCTGTCTTGTGGTTCATTTCCCGGACAGACAGAAGTTCTGCTGCAGCCTCAGTAAGACTGTTAGGCTCCAATATGGACGAAGAAAGAAAACCATGTGTCTGCCTTAGCTGTTCATGTCAGCCGGCTGCCATTTTGTTGTGAAATGGGCGTCAAACTTTATTACTATAGATAACAACTAGTGACGAGATTTGCTTTACACACTTCTTCTTCGTCTTCCTTTTCTTTGCAGCAGACTAGCCGTGTTGCTGCCCTCCACAGGAGGCAAGAGAACTGCAGAACTGAAACTGTATTTTAATTAGGAAGTATTTGTATGTTGTAGTGTCTTTTAAGGCCCTACACGGTCTGGCTCCCAGCTATATTTCTGAGCTACTAACCCCACATGTGCCACAGTCTTACGGATGGTACCGAGGTCCAGGTTGGTCATAAAGGGTGATCGAGCTTTTACTATCAGTGCACCAAGGCTTTTGAATAGCTGGCCTGAGGGGCTTAGGTTAGCCAACACAGTGTCTTCTTTTAAATCAATTTTTAAAAGCATATGTTTATAAAAAGGCCTTTTTAACATCTTAATGTATTCTGGGGGTTCTTTTTTTCTGTTTCGCTTAATACCCTCTTTTAATCTTTTTATAGCATATTTTAAACAAAGTGTCTTTTGATATCATGTTGTGCTGGTTCGGTAAATGTATGGTTTAGTTCCTTCCCTTGATTACACTTGTACTGCACCTTCTTACCTTTGTTTTATTCCGTGTACAATGTTAAATATAAATGTTACTATTTGATATATTTACCAGATTTAGCTTCGAGCTAATTTTCATCTGCAGTCCCTTGGCAGGTTACAGCTGAAAACATACATATATACAATCTGCACAAATACAAACACACAGCACCAACACATAATACACACTAGACATTGAAGTGTAAAAAATTCAAAAGCCAGTGCAAAGTGCATGTGCTTTAAAAAAAATAAGTCAGTTACAATCTGCAAATTAGTGGCTGCATGTTTGTTTAGCTTTAAGCCAGATTTTTAATTTGGTTTTAAAACTGCTAAAGGAGCTGCAGCTTTAGTGCCTGTAACAGAAAAAGGTAGCTGAGAAAGTTCTAGAGGCTTTAGTGTTGCTCTCTGCTCACAAAGTGACATGTTCACATAGTGGAGGAGGGGCTAGATTGCGTAAAATTTTAAAACAAGACACACATTTGAATCAAATCTAAAATTCTCAAATCTCAAAAGGTTGTGCTTCTGAAGTATATCACAGTGATGATACTGGACATCATTACAATGTGAAAAGTGTGTGTGTGTGTGTGTGTGTATATACAATACAACTCTTGTGTATTTTTCACTGTAGCTTTAAAAACGAACAATGAAGCAACAATGAAATTTATTGATATAACCTGTTTTATTAAGTTTCATGACTACAGATATTAAAACTTAAGATTTCACAAAATATGAAATTCTGCCTCTAACCAAACTCAACTGGGATGGTGAGGTTTGGGACTTTTTACCTTTTTAAATGCACAGCTCAATCTATTAAACACCAAGGAATCCACAACTCATTAAATCTAAAACAATTATCCAAACTCAATTTAATTACAAGAAATAAAAGACAATTTGGAAAGAAGCTACCATTATCTCTAAGATGTTGAATCTCCATTTTCAAGATGAAAAGGCAAGAATCAAGAAAAAAACATACAACAATCTAAAAAAAAAATATATCACAAATCTTCGCCAGAAAAAAATCAATTCCAATAGACAAATGGACATCAGACCTTAGTATGCAACAATCCAGCATAAATTGGAAAATATATGAAATAATACTTTTTCCATGACCTGCAATTCCAAAATTGAATAAAGAATAAGATCCTCTGCAGAACCCACATCACCGGGCACAAACTTTACCATATGGGCTTCACAGATAGCAACATACAGTACTCCCGACCCAAACCCTGAAAACAGTTATGGTACAATGGTGCAATATAGGCTACAGATTAATAAATTGCATAATCATGCATTTAATTTATTGGCATTTCCTACAATGATTGCTCTGATTTTAGAGGCATAAGATGCTTTTGTTCCACATAGCCTTCAGTTTTATTAACTCTTACATCATGTATGTCTATGTTTGATAAATCCATCCACCACATGGATTTGAAGAACACAGTTAGCTGGATGCAGATTAGCAAGAATATTTGAATCGGCAAACATAATATCAGCCTGGATAAATTAAACAACGTACGAAGAATGGGATCCTGGAAAACTAATTTATAAAACATTGCATGTGCACAAAGCTGGCCTAAAAGTGTGTACCACTCTTCACATAGATTTTCAGATTTTTAAAAACAAACTTGGCGTGAGAATGTGCGTTCTGCTATGGAAACGTTGACCTCTAAAATATTGTGTAATTTGTTGCCTATCATTTGTCCACAAAGCATCTACATTTCATTATAGAATCATATTGTGTGAATTAGTCTCAATTAAGTGGATTACAGTCTTTTAGCAGCGCCCCAATCGTTCCCAGATAATTGCATTGGAGATGCCGGGGCCGGGCTTACAGCCGGCCTCCAGCCTCCTATTCACCACCAGCCGCACCCACTATCTGATCCCCCCCGCCTAAAGTTTGGTGTTGTGACCTGAACACTTGAGCTTCCTGCGTTGGTTGGACAGAGAGAAGCTTGTTCCTCCTGCAGACAGTGGAGGCGCTCTGCAGCAGTTCAGATGCAGCGGTGTCTCTTCAAAGAAGATAACAGAGAGAAGTTTTTCTTACACCGGTCACACCAGTATGGTTTCTCCCCAGTGTGGACACGCTGGTGTAAACTGTATGCACTTGATTGCATGAAACTCTTCCCACATTGGTCGCAGTGGTATGGTTTCTCCCCAGTGTGGATACGCTGGTGTTCCCTGTATCTATTTGAATGCCTGAAACTCTTTCCACATTGGTCACAGTGATATGGTTTCTCCCCAGTGTGAATATGCTGGTGTCGCTTGTATGTACTTAACTGACAGAAACTCTTCCCACATTGGTCACAGTGATATGGTTTCTCCCCAGTGTGAATACGCTGGTGTTGCCTGTATGTTTGAGGATCACTGAAACTCTTCCCACATTGGTCACACCAGTACGGTTTCTCTCCAGTATGGATACGCTGGTGTTGACTGTATTTATCTGAACGCCTGAAACTTTTCCCACATTGGTCACAGTGGTACGGTTTCTCCCCAGTGTGAATACGCTGGTGTGCCTTATATGTACTTGAATAATTGAAACTTTTCCCACACTGTTCACAGTGATAAGGTTTCTCTCCAGTGTGAACGTGTTTCTTGTATGTAGTTTGATGACTGAAACTCTTCCCACACTGTTCACAGTAATATGGTTTCTCCCCAGTGTGGATACGCTGGTGTTGCCTGAAATTACATGACTGACTGAAACTCTTCCCACATTGCTCACAGCAGTATGGTTTCTCTCCCGCGTGAATGCGTCGATGTCTCGTTAGGCCACTTGATTGACTGAAAGATTTGCCACACTGCTGACAGGAGTATGGTTTCTCTCCTGTATGAACTCTCTGATGAATCTCTAACTTTTGAGGTGTTGTGAATGCTTTGTCACACTGCTGACAGCGGTGACGTTTGGGTCTGGTGTCTCTCTGTTTCATAGAGAAAGATATAAAGAAAGAGATCAGACTTGGGGAGCTAGCTAATAGTTTTAATTAATTACTTAATTACTACTTCTGACAAAGTATTATAAACTATGAAAACATATGATAACAGACAAATAATATCCTGTGGTATGTAATGTGTAATATCATATTTACTGTCATAACATATTCCACATGATACAATATATGACAGCATCATATTTTATTTCATCCAGACCTGGACAACAGCAGCGGCTGATGTACTGAGACATCTTGTATTGTCAAATATCTTATCATGAATGTATGAATAACCAAGCCAACAGGCTAATGTTGCCAAGAGGGAGAAGAGAGAATAATTAGCAATCATAGGTATTGTCATACATCAAATAAATAACATATGTTCACTGTGATGTCATAACATTTAAATTTCATCCAGACCTTGACAACAGCAGCAGCTGATGTACTGGGCTGAGGAGAGCGCGAGAGAGAGAGAGAGAGAGAATAATTAGCAATCATATGTATAGTTATATATCAAATAAATATATGTTAATAGGCTAATGTTACGTACACAATAACATTTCGTTATAGACAGACTAATAGACTAATGTTACCAACAGATTAACATCAATGTTACAACAGTGATATTTTTCTCACCTTTTCTGAAGAATTCATTTTGCCTCCTTATTGCCGAATACCAAATTCAACACAGCTGTCCTGAACTGAGACAAAATGGCCGACAATGTTCCTCTCCTCCTCCGCCAGATGCTTCTCTTCCTGCCAATCAGCTCTGACATCATCAAACAGAGACAGTCGTTAAGACAAGGGAACACCCATAAAAACAATAATAATAATAATAGCAATAATACAGCTGCTAACAGTGATTGTAGGTCCCAGCAGCTTTATGAGGACTTAAAACTCTTGAGGAAACATTACGGTTTCATTAGTGTTGACATCATTGAGTTATTTTGAGCACATATCTTATATATATCACATATTCCCTTGATATCCTACCAACAAGGTTTTTTAAAAGAGGTAATCAGACACATCTCTTCAGGTTACTGGACCCCTCTTGAACTAACCTATCTTCTTACCCTAAGAATACCTTACCTTAAGAATAATCATAATAATAAAAAATTCAACGAATGCTACTTATTCCTATTAAAAGGCTTAGCTGACGAAGACTTGACAAAATGTACTTATTGTAAGTCGCTTTGGAGAAAAGCGTCTGCTAAATGACGTAATGTAATGTAAATTTAAAATCCACAGTAGCCTATAAAGATATGGAAATGAATGTCCGCGACCACACGGCGCTATTTGTCACTTCAATCATTAAGGTACGTCTTGGCAGAAATACATTTAATGTTTTCTTTTAATGTGCATTTTCAGCAGCGGTGCCGCTCCTGAGTACTATACAAATACTATAGAAAACACTATAGAATGCATTTTTAGCACGGCGGGTCATGACTTTACCGTGGCGACCTGCCACAGTAGACTATACAGCATATAGGGGAAACACTGGTTGTACACAATGATCGATGATGTATGGTGATTATTCTCAGAAACAACGGTGTTTGTATGGCAATAGCAGAGACCTAGCCACCTAACATACAAGCTGAAATGTAAGGATTGCATCTAACAGCTAGCTAGCTAATATTACTGTTACAAACCATTTCAAATAGAACTCCAGTCTGTTGGCTACTACTAGCCAGAAATGTTGTTTCAAGTTGTGTCAGTTAAAGTTAGTCTATAAAACATAATCTATCTTCTACTCTATACTGATGTCTGTCAGATATTCACACTAAAGAAGAGAAAAAATATATATAAGCCAAGGCTGTATGGTTGTTTCAATGTTGTTTTGTAGCAGTATGCACTGGTCAGTTTATTGCTCTTTGCACTTTTGTGAGCTTTTTGCACTGTATCCCTATGTTATGTAACAGTAGCCTACTTTATTTATTGATTTATTTTTTGTGCAGTTATTTACACCGAAGGTTATCTAGTTTTAAATTAAGAGAAAAATATAACCAAAGACTGCCTGAATGTTTTAGTATTGTTTTCTATATTGCAGCAGCCTTTTATATATCCTAGGAATTGTCATTCCTATTTTGGTGCCCTGCTGCAGTTTTGTTTGTTTGTTTTTTTTTTTTTTTACAATAGAATTGTTCCCATGTTATTTACATGCTGTATGCAGCTGTGTAATTATAGAAGAAAAAAAAACAAGGGTCAATAACGGATCGTGTATCGGTTGATACTCAAAATTCTGGTATTGGAACGGCAGTGAAAAAAACGATATCGGTGCATCCCTAGTGATATGTAAATAAAGTTATTACAGAGTAACTAAACCCTAAACCCAACACACTTCACAACAACACGACAATCTGAGATCCGAACCAGCAACCTCTTGATCAGCAGTCTTGACCTCTAGCTGTTTCTCCACACAGCTGGACGTACAGCACAAGCAGACCGTCAAACAACATATATATCAAATAAAGAAGGGGACCCAAGGAGCTTCCCTGAGGAACACCACACTGCAGCATAAAGGCTGACTGAAATGATCTATTAATATAACTGGACAGTATTCAAACTGTTAGATAAGATCTCATACAATCAATAACCGTTTGATTAAAATTACAGTGCAAATGTTTTGTCAGTAATAGCTTTTGATCCAAAAATATGATCAACATTATTTAACCATTGATCGGTCATCGATCAGCTGTTATGGTAGAATTTTCTTTGCCATAGTCACGATGATTTGCAAAAATTAACTCATTCCTTTCTATGTTCTCCCACATCTGGCTGCTCACTGCACTCTCCAATATCACACTAACTGTTGGTAAAACACTAATAAGTAAACTGTTGTTAGCTAGGATTGCCCTTAAAGAAAGTACAAATGTACTGTAAGGTACAACATTCCTGTATTATCTTTACTTACATATAAATCACATACATGTTAAACTGTTTCATATGACTTAAAGCTGCAATAAGCGATTTTCCAACCACTAGAGGGCGACAGAAACCGCAACACATTTTGTAAATAAACCACAGCAAAGCTGCTGGACTACGGAGGCCCCTAAGGACAAAACTAGCGAAGGACCGTGCATAAAGGCTAATAGCTAAGCTAGCTAAGCACTGAAGGTCACATGTCCCACAATGACAAGTGAAGAGGCAGGTAGCAAGTTTACTAGTTTAACAAGTTTACTAGTTTAACAGTTTACTAGTTTAACAGTTTACTAGTTTAACAAGTTTACTAGTTTAACAGTTTACTAGTTTAACAGTTTACTAGTTTAACAAGTTTACCAGTTTAACAAGTTTACTAGTTCAACAGTTTACTAGTTTAACAAGTTTACCAGTTTAACAAGTTTACTAGTTTAACAGTTTACTAGTTTAACAGTTTACTAGTTTAACAAGTTTACTAATTTAACAGTTTACTAGTTTAACAGTTTACTAGTTTAACAAGTTTACCAGTTTAACAAGTTTACTAGTTTAACAGTTTACTAGTTTAACAGTTTACTAGTTTAACAAGTTTACCAGTTTAACAAGTTTACTAGTTCAACAGTTTACTAGTTTAACAAGTTTACCAGTTTAACAAGTTTACTAGTTTAACAGTTTACTAGTTTAACAGTTTACTAGTTTAACAGTTTACTAGTTTAACAAGTTTACTAATTTAACAGTTTACTCGCTCGCTTCATCGATTCCAACATTACGAGAATTTTTTTCAGGAATGGGAGGGGGTGAGCGCCGCTTTTAAACAGCGAGGGAGGAGACAAGCTAGGAAAAAAGCTACTGAATGGAGGGGGAGGAGTCCGAGTTTTGACAACAAGCTTTAGAAAAGAGGAGAAAACAGCAACACAGCTGGATATTGGTTTATATCATTATGTCTCAAGGAAATCTCCACACAGCACAAATTAGCTTCAGGATTGGTTATAGCTTCTGAAATCGCTTATTGCAGGTTTAAAAAACTGTTTTCAGCTTTGCTCCATCAGCTAACAGCACAAGGTTTAAGGCAGAGCATAACATTAGTAAGTATATGGTTACCAGTGGAATAAATGAGAAGCAAATGTTCCAGTGTAAATAGGAGTTGGTTCATTTTGAGGTGACGTGTTACTTGGAGAGTTGTTTGTCCACTCATACAGCTGATATCGCTGGTCAAACTAATCTAAAGTGTTAAATTAACTCTGATGGATGTGGACTGACAGAAACACTGTATAGTGTTGATTTGCACAGATCCTTTAAAGAAGAAAGAGAAGAAAAACCTACAGAAAGTTAAAAGTGGGTCTACAGTGTTTAAATCATGTCCATGTAGGTCTATTTCACTGCTGGGAAGTCTTCCATCTTTGAACCCACTAAGTATTTTTTTAACTGACAACTGATTTGTTCCAAATGTGTCTTTCATGATCAATAGTACTTGGATATTTGGGGCAGATGACAATTTAAACCACTTACATATCATAAGAGTAGTAACCTTAGCTTCCCGTCTAGGGCAGCAACACGCCTAAGCGTCTAGTCTGCTGCAAAGAAAAGGAAGACGAAGAAGAAGTGTGTAAAGCAACATGGCGGCCTACTGTTGGCGGGAGAACAACAAAGAGAGAAAAGAAGTTTCCTCTCGGTCTTCCTGGTTTATCTGAGTCCAGTAGTTCCTGATAGCAGTCCGGGTTAAAAGCTGTAAAGCTGTAAGCAGCCTAGCCGTTTAAAGTCAGCGGGTTTCTTCCAGATCCTCGGTGCTAACTTTGTGCCGTCTTAGCTCGGATGTGTTATGCTAGGCTACTACCGTGTTAGTCCTACGGTAGATGTGCACGGTTGTGCTCGTCGTAGCGCCGCGGAGAGCGTCCGGTAACTCCGACCGGAAGACTCCAGGTCAGATAAATCACATTTCATTTGTTTTTCTCTGCCGTAACTTCACAGATTACAGACTCGCTCCTGCGGAACGCAGCGGATCTGAGTTTTGTTTTGTCCTCCGTTACTGGTCTTAGTATTCATTCAACAGATAGTAGCCTCACCGTTTTCTGAGCCGCCCGCCTGCGCTTTGTCGGAGCAGGAACGAAGCCTCTTTCTCTTGCAGTGTTACAAACTGAGCCGCACACTAAAAAAGCAGCGAAAAATGCCTCACATTTAGATTGAGACGAACTTTTATGGAGCTAGGAGATCATCTTCGGCTGGCTGCACGTAGGTACTCGGCTCTGGCTGTTCGCGCAATGCATCATGGGTGCGTTTAGTATTTATTTTTATTTTTAGTTTACTTTATTATCCCCGTGGGGAAATTTGTCCTCTGCATTTGACCCATCCTATACACACACTAGGAGCAGTGGGCAGCCGCAGTACAGCCCGGGGACCAACTCCAGTTCTCTTTTTAACTGTAAACTGTTAAACTAGTAAACTTGTGAAAGCTGCAATAAGCGATTTCAGACCCTGTAACCAGTCCTGAAACTAACGTGTGCTATGTGGAGATTTCCGTGAGACGTGATGATGTAAACAAACAACAACACAGCAGCAGCTTGTTGTTGTTTTCTCCTCTTTCCTAAAGCTTGTTGTCATGTTCGAGTCATGGCGGAATTGATGAAGCGAGCGAGGAAACGGTTTCAACTAGTAAACCTCTTCATTGTCATTGTGGGTCATGTGACCTTCAGCAGGAGAAAGATCTGTCAAAGTGAGACTGGTAACCGATGACCCTTCTCTGTAGGAACAGTTAGCTTAGCTGTTAGTAGGGCTGGTCGATGAAATGATAACGATAGAACTTATACTCAGTATAATACATGCTCGATAGAAATCATTGCTTGGTTGGTCAAGTAAGAAACTCCACACAGCGGAGAGAAAGCCTTGGTTTACACCGAAGTGAAAGAAGCATTGGCGCTGTTTCTTCATTATTTCATATGGAAAAGCTGCACTACCTGGACCTGGACCTGTTCTCAAGTTGAAACTATTTCAACTTTTGTCTGAAGCGCATTGCTCATCAATGTCACTTCAGAGTTCTACCAACCAATGAGGATGAAGCAGGGGCGGGACCTGCCGTTTTATAGCTAACGTTAGCTAGGCTAACGTTTATCATAGCAACAACAGGAGACGTGTTCTCACCTCCAGCCTCACCTGGCGCTTCAAGCGGTCTTGAGTCCTGCCTCGCATAGCGGTGCAGATCCTACACATGCTTTCTGTTTTGGTTGCTGAAGTTGAAAAGAGTGGTGGAAGGAAGGCAAAGAAAGAAATGAGTGTAGCGTTGGCTCAGAGGGAATCTTGTGAGTGATTATGTAAATGTTGTATTTTGCACAAAGGATTATGCTGACCGGAAATGACTACCGTGCATTTTTTTTTTGGCAGGCACTTAACAGTAGACCTCATTCTCATGCAAACTTGTGATTTAGAAAGTTTTCCCTGTTTGTACGTTCGCCCTATGTCGGCAGTAGATAATTATAAATCAGTTAGCAGAGAATAGTATTGCAGGTTACCATTTTGACAAATTGAGTTCAATTTAATTGTAAATCTTTTTCATTGCTTCCTCTGTTCAAGCAGATTCAGTGGCAACGTCCAAGAATGGACATTAGACCAAAAAAAAAGATCTCTAAAATGCATCGGCTTTTCAAACCGTGCTCTCTTGAAGTCATACTGTGAGAAACGCAAAAGTAGTGTCATTCCCTCACTGGCTCAGTGGGCGTGTCACGTGTCTTTGGAGGCAACGAAATTCAGTTCCTTTAACGGCTCTAACTTTGAAGCCAGAGTCAACCAAGGCACTGAAAAGGCCAGAAGGTCAGTACTGTGTGATGTAGGAAGTACAGTACCCTTTATATCACTGCTATTCAAATAATTTTAACAAACAATTTTACATTTTGGCCAATTACTTTCCATCCATCCAGATTAACTTGACAGAAGTCACGGGCCAACACAAAAGCCGGTGTTAGACTGCATGTCCGAAATTCACAACATGTCAGTTTTTGTGTCTTTCTACCTTCTGTGATGTTTTGTCTATCTGTCTGTTGTATCAAATTGTGCTTGGACCCCTCAATCGCCGCTTGCAGCTATATTTATTATTATAATTATTATTATTATTATGATTATTGCTGTTTTTTTGGGTGTTCCCTGTCTTACCGACTGTCTCTGGTTGATGATGTCAGAGCTGATTGGAGGGAAGAGAAGCTTCTGGCAGAGGAGGAGAGGAACGTTGTCGGCCATTTTTGGAATTGGTGTTCGCCACTAAGGAGGCAAAATGAATTCTTCAGAAGAGGTGAGAAAAAATATCACTGTTGTAACGTTGATGTTAATCTGTTGGTAACATTAGTCCATTAGCCTGTCTATAAATGTTACTGTGTACGTAACATTAGCCTATTAACATATATTTATTTGATATATAACTATACATATGATTGTTAATTATTCTCTCTCTCTCTCTGTCTGTCTCTCTGTCTGTCTCTCTCTCTCTCTCTCTCTCTCTTTTCTCTCTCTCTCTCCTCAGCCCAGTACATCAGCTGCTGCTGTTGTCCAGGTCAGGATGAAATTTAAATGTTATGACATCACAGTGAACATATGTTATGTGGAATATGTTATGATAGTACATATTATACTACAATACATACCACAGGATATACTGTATATATATATATATTGTCAGTTATGACATGGCTTCATAGCTGGTAATATTATTTCAAAGGTAGTAATTAATAGGGGTGTCACGATTCTCCAAATCCACGATTCGATTCGATTTTCGATGTAAACATTTTTTTTTCAGCACTGACGCTATGCCATTGTTAGACTATCAAGTCTTGATTTGTAAAGATCAACAGATCATTGCTTTTATGCCCTGACAACTGTCATTTACATTTTCAAATTCTTCTTTAAAAAGATGGTATGAAGTGTGATATAACTGCCAAATTTTTTTTTTGGAATGTACCACACTAAGGCCATATGGTCAAATTTTTTCAAAGTTTTTCCATTTAAAAAAACACAACTTTCCCTTTTAATTTGGTACCAAATACATGGCAAGACGATTCAGGGCGTCTCCTCACTGAAGTGTCAACATTCACAGTATGACAACAAAACAGATCCTTCCTATCTTGGCTAACGATAAGCTTTCAAAATCCATACAAAACCTCCAGAGCTTCAACCCACACAGTAATAACATCAGACAATAATAGTCACCAAACAAATATGGAAAAAGTTGCCAAACTTATATGGATAAAAGTCGCTGCAGCCCGGCCGGTCCTCCTACCGACTCTTCGGCGCTCCGCCTCCCGGAAAACAGCGTCCGTCTCCGGCGGGGAGAGCCAGGTAGGTCCCGCTGTTTAGTGAAGGTGATCTTGTGTCTTGTTTTATTGAGCAAGAACAAGCGATTTCCATCAAAAGACTTCAACTCACAATGTCTTCGTAACTTTCCACTACATACGGCAGGTCAGGTTCTGTCTCACAGCACAATCTGACAGCTTCCAGAAGGTTTTAAAAGCGTGACGCTTAGCCGGCGAAGACATTTTTAGATCTAACGTTACCGATGGAGGACGACTAAACCCGGGGAAAATCAAACGTCTCAGTGTCACCAGATATACAGTATTTTCCGGTTCCCGTTCATCGATGACAACTTGAAGTATAAAACAAAGCCGATAACCGATTTTCAGTTTTTGGTACATTTTAAACAATTTAAAAATGACGGGCGCTCTTGGACGCTATAGTGAAATATAGAACGGGCGCTCTCTAGCAGCTACGCTTTGTCATCATTGAAATGTTTCTTTTTTTTTTTTTCTTCAGACTCGTGCAAGTAGGCAGGGGTGGAGAGAAAAAAAATACTGGGAGAGTCGTGAACCTGCTTGTGATTTCGAAGGTCGAAATTGAACGCTCATTTCGATCGATTTTTGATTTAGAATCGAAATCGTGACACCCCTAGTAATTAAGTGTTAACCCCCCCCCCCCAACACACACACACACACACTCTGTCTCTCTGTCCTGACCCCTTTCTTTCTATATCTTTCTCTACAGAAACGGAGAGACACCAATGGACCCAAACGTCACCGCTGTCAGCTGTGTGACAAATCATACACGACACGTCACAATTTAAAGCTTCATCAGAGAGTTCATACAGGGGAGAAACCTTACTCCTGTCAGCAGTGTGGGAAATCTTTCAGTCAGTCAGGTCACCTAACAAGACACCAGCGTGTCAACACTGGCGAAAAACCATACCACTGTGATCAATGTGGGAAGAGTTTCAGTGACTCAAGTACATACAGGGCAGAGCAGCGTATCAACACTGGAGGGAAACCATATCACTGTAACCAATGTGGGCAGAGTTTCAGTCGGCCAAGTGCATACAACATACACCAGCGAATCCACACTGGAGAGAAACCATATCACTGTGACCAATGTGGGATGAGTTTCCGTCGTTCAAATACATGCAAGGAACACCAGCGTATCCACACTGGGGAGAAACCATACCACTGTGATCAATGTGGAAAAAGTTTCCGTGATTCACATACATACAGGCGACACCAGCGTATTCACACTGGGGAGAAACCATACCACTGTGACCAATGTGGGAAGAGTTTCTGTCAGTCAGGTAACCTAACAGAACACCAGCGTATTCACACTGGAGAGAAACCATACCGGTGTGACCAATGTGGAAAGAGTTTCAGGCATTCATATAGATACAGGGAACACCAGCGTATCCACACTGGGGAGAAACCATACTGGTGTGACCGGTGTAAGACAAACTTCTCTTGGCCATCTTCTTTGAAGAGACACCGGTGCATCTGAACTGCTGCAGAGCGCCTCCACTGTCTGCAGGAGTGGGGAGGATCAGACAGCGGGTACAACCGATGTTGAAGAGGAGGCTGGAGGACAGCTATGCGCCCGGCACCGGCATCTCCATTGAAATTATTTGGGGCAAATTGAGGCTCTGCTAAAATACTGTAATGAACTAATTCACACAATATGATCATGATAATGACATGTAGATTCGTTTTGGACAAACAATAGGCAAGAAATTACACAATATATGAGTTTAAAGGGCATTTTTACTTTATTTCACTACTTTGCCATCGAACTCCCCATTTTCCACTGTCTGCAAGATGTGCGCACGAGTGGAAGTTTCCTTAGTGGAACCCACATTCTCAAGCGAAGTTTGTCTTTATAAATCTGAAAATCTGTGTGAAGAGTGGTACACACTTTTCAGGCCGGTATTGAGTTCTCAGGATCCCATTCTTCATACATTGTTTAATTTTTCCAGGCTAATATTATGTTTCTGTTCACATTGTCTTGCTAATCTTCATCCAGATAACTGTGTTCTTCAAATGCATGTGGTGGATGGATTTATGAAACATAGACATACATGATATTAGAGTTAATAAAGCTGAAGGCTATGGGGGAAAAAAACATCTTAACACTGCCAAAACCTCAGAGCAATCGTGGCAGAAAGTCCTGATAAATTAAATGCGTAATTACATGATTTATTCATCTGTAGCCCATATTGCATCATTGCACCTGCATAGGTGTTTATCTGTTTTCAGGGCTTGGGTCGGGCATATGTTACTGTCTGTG
The DNA here is from genome assembly GCF_048128805.1 of Centroberyx gerrardi. Taxonomy (NCBI): domain Eukaryota; kingdom Metazoa; phylum Chordata; class Actinopteri; order Beryciformes; family Berycidae; genus Centroberyx; species Centroberyx gerrardi. Next base: position 208,919 of record NC_136019.1, on the reverse strand, counting down.
ACGCCCATATGGTAACGTTTTTGGCTGATGATGTGGGTTCTACATGGGATCTAATTCTTAATTAAATTAATTGTGGAATGCAGGTCATGTAAAAAGTATTGTTGCATGTACTTTGCTAGTTGATGCTGGATTGTTGCATACCAAGGTCTGATGTCCATTTGTCTATTGGAATTGATATTTTCTGGAGAAGATTTATGATAAAAAATTTTTTTAGGTTTGAGTGAACAGATTTTGTTAAAGAAGGGGAGTTGTTACAGTGTAGATTGTTGATAGTTTTTTTCTTAATTCTTGCTCTTTCAGTTGGATGTATTGTAAGTAGCAGTGATCCAGTATGTTGTATTTTTCTTAAATGAGGTCAAAGGTCATGAGCAAGCCCTCATTGAGTAAATGTTCTAAGCTGGTTATTCCTTTTAGCTTCCATGTCTGGAAAATCTCAATGTAGAAGCTGTTACCATGACGACGTGAAAAGGGCCTATTGTCTACTTTTTATTCCATTTAGGAATACTTATTAATACATATTCTTGTTAACATGTTAAAGTTGCTATGTTCAAATTCAAACAGAATATTAATGAAAATGTTTGTAATTTAATTTTTTTCTTCCTCTGTTGAATTAATCTTTCTTTTTTCTACATCTTCATAAATTTGTTTTTATTTTTTTGTTTATCCAGTATTCTTGGAAAATGCTGTTTCATGTGAAAATCATCTTCATTTGTATATTTATTATTTTTAAACAATTTTAAGTTGTAACATCCATGTTCATGAAACTGTTAATAAACCGTCCTTTTTTCTTGTTTTACATTTATTATCAAATGCATTTGTTTTGGAAGATACTGTTTTTTTAGGGTTATGGTTTGCTCTTAAACCGGATTGAAAATTCTCCAGAATACCGTTCTCAGAAAGGTGTTTGTTTAATTGTTAACCTTCTCTAAAACTTTGCTCAGGAAAGGTAGATTTGAAACGGGGCGGTAGTTACTAAGAGTAGAGGGGTCTAAGTTAGATTTTTGAGGTTAAAAGGTTTTAAAGGTTTTACAATTGCGGTCTTAAATAATTGATTGGAAAAAATAGTAGCAACACCACCCCCTCGCTTGTTTGGAGAGTAAATGAAACTAAAATCATAAAACTGGAACTCTGATAATTACAGTGAAAAACATTATATTAGACGTGGCTGTCTAAATTATTGCACATTGCCCTTTCATCACACTTCACATATTGAACACTTTAATATGACCATTTAAAATAATTCACACTTTACAACATACAAACAATTCTTAATTAAAATAGCGTTTCAGTTCTGCAGTGGCGCCTTACAGACAGCAGGGGGAGCCTCACATTATCAGGCACAAAGCTGCTGCTGAAGTTACATGAATACACACTAATAACTAGAAGGAGAGCGCAGACCTCCGCCAAGGCCAATAGTCCAGTCTGCTATGATATGCAAATTTCGTGAGTCGGATCCGGATCCGCTCCAAAATGTAATGGGTTCTTCCTTGGCCCATGCTACACCCTTCCACGAAGTTTCATGAAAATCAGGCCAGTAGTTTTTTCGTAATCCTGCTGACAAACAAACAAACAAACAAACAAACAATTTCTATTCAATATCTATTCTATTCAATTTCTACAATTCTATTATGTCTACGAGTATGTCTATTGATGATTTTGTATGTCTATTTGTGACTATTATGATATGGGTATGTTCGAGTATGTCTACTGGTGACCTTGTGATGTTGTGATGAAATGCCTTGTGATTTTTCTGCAAACCAATTTCCCCACGGGGACAAATAAAAGTAACTATCTATCTATCCCCTTCTAAGTCCCGCCCCCTATGACGTTGATTGACAGTTGGACCCCGCCTCCTCATTTACATATGGCTCACTAATCAAAAATGGCAAATGTGAAGCATCTGAGATGGGGAAACGAATTATGATAAAAAGAAATGGGAATTTACTTTTGAATTTAATATATATATTTTTTATTTCTATATAAACATTTATTTTCACTGTTACTGTTGAATTTTCACAAGTTTTAGGTTTTACTTTTCATTTCAAATTGCAGTTTCATCTTTTCTCTTATGCTTTTGAATTTCAGTTTTGCTCTTAATAATTTCACTTTCACTTTTATACTTTATTGTGTCAGAATTATTCTGAGAAAAGCAGAACATAATATAGATTTTGGCATTGAAAAGATTTGAAGGATCTGTGAAATGAGGCGATCTTTCTCCAGCAGCGGAGGAATCCTTTAATGTGTTTTAATACTGAGTCTTTTAGTTCTCCCTGTGATGGGAGGTCAGCTGGGTTTGAAACAGGAACAGAATCAGTTTCATGAAGAATTTACTCATGGATTCAATCTCGTTCAATCTCATAAGAGTAGTAACTTTAGCTTCCTGTGGAGGGCAGCAGCACGCCTAAGCGGCGAGTCTGCTGCAAAGAAAAGGAAGACGAAGAAGAAGTGTGTGAAACAACATGGCGGCCTACTGTTGACGAGAGAAGAACAAAGAGAGAAAAGAAGTTTCTCGCTCGGTCTTCCTGGTTTATCTGAGTCCAGTAGTTCCTGATAGCAGTCCGGGTTAAAAGCTGTAAAGCTGTAAGCAGCCTAGCCGTTTAAAGTCAGCGGGTTTCTTCCAGATCCTCGGTGCTAACTTTGTGCCGTCTTAGCTCGGATGTGTTATGCTAGGCTACTACCGTGTTAGTCCTACGGTAGATGTGCACGGTTGTGCTCGTTGTAGCGCCGCGGAGAGCGTCCGGTAACTCCGACCGGAAGACTCCGGGTCAGATAGAGGCCTCGGCGACCGGGGAAAAGCCTTTGTCTTCCTCTGATGAAGAAGCAGCTCAGGCTCACGGCCCTCGGACTGCTTCAGGTAGGAACAAAGGCGCAGAAAGGAGTTTGAGATTGGAGGACAAAAAATGTATTGTGTGTAGGGGGAGGGGTGGTGGTGTGTGTATATAGGGAAATCTGATCAGATTGTGAAGCAGCCTCTTCCTTTTCATTGTACTGTAGTATTGGTACTGTACCAGTAGGACCAGTACATGTACAGCATGGTATTTCTGTACTGGAAACACACCAGTGTCTGTCCCATTAAATAAGTGAAGATAATGGAGCATTCTATGATCCTGCTGGCTGCAGAGTGGCTCTCTGCTGACGTCTAGTGGTTTAAATCGTCAGCTGCCCCAAATATCCAAGTACTATTGATCATGAAAGACACATTTGGAACAAATCAGTTATAGTGCGCTCAAAGATGGAAGACTTCCCAGCAGTGAAATAGACTTACATGGACATGATTTAAACATTAAAGGATCTGTGCAAGTCAACACTATGCCAGTGTTTCTGTCAATCCACATCCGTTAGAGTTGATTTAACACTTAAGATGATTTTGACCAGCGATATCAGCTCTATGAGTGGACAAACAACTCAAATCAACTCTTACTTACAATGGAACATTTTGCTGTCTAGGCTTATTTCCCCTCATTTATTCCACCAGTAACCACATACTTACTGATGGCATCCTCTGCCTTAAACCTCGGAGGCTGAAAACTGTTTTTTAAGGTCTATGAAACTGTTTAACATGTATGTGATTTATATGTAAGTGAAGATAATACAGGAATGTTGTACCTTACAGTACATTTATACTTTCTTTTATGGCAATCCTAGCTAACTACTTCCCCAGACAACAGTCGACTTATTGGTGTTTTACCAACAGTCAGTGTGATATAGGAGAGTGCAGTGAGCAGCCAGATGTGGGAGAACATGGAAAGGAATGAGTTAATTTCTGCAAACCACCTTGCCAATGGCAAAGAAAATGTTGGCTGTAAATGAAATGTCTGATCAATAGTTAAATCATGTTGATCATAGTGAAGCTGTTGGAATACTATTTTTGGATCAAAAGATATTACTGACAAAACATTTGCACTGTAATTTTAATCAGGTTATTGGTTGGATGAGATCTTATCTAACAGTTTGAATACTGTCCAGTTATATTAATAGATCATTTCAGTCAGCCTTTATGCTGCAGTGTGGTGTTCCTCAGGGAAGCTCCTTGGCTCCCCTTCTTTATTTGATATATATGTTGTTTGACTGTCTGCTTGTGCTGTACGTCCAGCTGTGTGGAGAAACAGCTAGAGGTCAAGACTGCTGATCAAGAGGTTGCTGGTTCGGATCTCAGATTGTCGTGTTGTTGTGAAGTGGGTTGGGTTTAGGGTTTGCAGGGCTCCAGACTGCAACCATTTGGTCGCATTTTGCCACCATTTTTCTTGCCAGTGGCACCAAAAAATATAACTGGTCCCACCGGTGCGAGTGGTAAAATGTGCCAGATAACTAATAACCATTGTAAACTTCCCTTTCCTTGGGAGAATCCTAAAGTGCGTTCGAATTCACTTTTGTTCGTGAGTGTTTGCAAAATGATTTCCATTTGGAATGTACTCCCCGTAAACACAAGCTATGCTAGTTGCGACGCAACAACACACTTGTTGACTTGTTGATGCACTTCGCCGACCGTCAGTACAATAGCAAGCAGATGCTGCCTTCAAGTGGCGTCAGAAATATTGTAATTACAGGTAGAGAGTTCTTGAACGACCCAATAAAGTGGTAAATCCAGTCAGTGGCAAATATTTTGTTTTTATTCTGTGAAGTTGACCTCCAATTACTTGCATTTTTACGTTTCCACTGCGAAGCAGGGAAAGCTATTGTAATTGCTGGAATTCCTAACATTAGTTATTCCCAGCGTAGCGTAGCTGGGAATACCTAATGTTTCTGGTCAGATTCTTATTAGGTATTCACAGCATAGCTTCTTATTAAGTATTCTGGTCAGATTCTTCTTATTATTCTTCCCCCTTTGTAATTGATGATTGGTCAAACGTTTTTAAATTTGGCGCACATAGCACATTGCATTAAGCAGGTGTCCAAGCGGTTTTGTAGCACTTCGGCCACAGGGGGCGCTATAACACGCAGCGAAACTTAAACAGTCACCCCGGCCGCCCCGTTTGACCTACACATTTGAAACTTGGTATCTAGCTGTCATTTGGCATGCTGAACAAATTTCCCACAAGGACCCATAAGGTCCATTTGGGTGGATTGGCCGCCATCTTGGAAATTTTGTCAAACTTTTGACAACCTTCTTCTCCTGAACCGCAAGTCCAAATGACACCAAATTTGGTATGCCTGGTCCATGGACATGCCCAAACAAAAATACCATTTTATGCCATCGTAATGATTGGGTCAAATTTGAGTTATTAGCCAATCACATTCTGACATTTTTCAGTCTACCACGAGTCCACTTCACAGTGGTCTATGACCTTGAAACTTGGTGGACACATTAGTGGCAACACCCTTAGGGACTGTACCAACTGGTACAATGGTGTTGTACCAGTACCAATTTCAATTGCTAAGTGCTAAGCTAATCGCTAACGCTAGAAACCACACATTAACAGCATCTACTCATAACCATGACTCGCATTCACTCGTGATTGCTTGTGGACACTTCTTACACCAGTGCTGATTCATTTTCAGAATCGGTCGCTACTAGGCGGTCGGAAATCCCGGCGCAAACAAGAGAAATAGGTAGGACGGACAGACAGACAGACAGACGCACGCTTCTCCATAACAACACAGGTACGATATAACTCCTTCAAAACTTTGCACTTACACAGGAGATTACCCATGCTCTAGTCATGAGCCTATCAGAACGCTTTTAGCTTGTTGAAGCAACAGATACCCACCAATGATAGGGAAAAATCAGCAGGGCTATAATTAGTGGATTATTATTGACAGAATGATTTAAAATCGGACATTTCACCGTCCGGTCGAGCCTTCTGACCAGACCCGGACAATGCATCTGAAAACCGGATAGTCCGGTCAGAAAACGGGTTATTGATCATTGAATTTTTCAATTTCGGCACAAAAATTTCAAATGATTGAAATCATGCCACAGTAATCAATCAGCTTGAAATATGCCAGGTTGGTCAGAAACATCATATTAAAACCACCTGTGAAAACACATAATATGTTGACATTTGAGCAAATTACAGCCCTTTGAAGTTGTTGCTATATTATAACAAAGACTCCATCTCCCATAATTCCTTGGGTGTTCTTATGAACAAGTCATTATTTCAAAAACTTTGGTATGCAGGCTTCTTAGAGTTGCCTTTACTTTCAAAGAAGCTAAGGAATCGGTCAAAAAATGGTGGAGTTATTGACCAATGTAGTGGAAACCGTCCCATTTCTGTTTGCAGCTAAATTTTCACTTGCTCTTGTATTTTGTTCTCTAAAGTAAGGCATTATGCCAAATGAGCCGTAGCTGTTTTGAAAAGTAATTCTAAGACTGGAGTAACTCGTACAGCAATGTCTGTCTTGAGTAATAAAACAAAGTTACCTTCCATAAATCTGCATGTAGTGTTTTACCCCTGAAAATTTATACAGTAGGAATCGATAAAGAATCAGATCGATAAGAAGAATAAAAAATGGCACCGGAATCGATAAAATCCTAATGATACCAGCTCTACTGAGGAACCTTGTGGTGCTCACGGGGATTTCTTTTAAGGGAGGCTTCCCAGGAAAACACTGTAAACTGTTTGTACATTGACTTGTTATGCACTTCATGTTTGAAAGAAAAAAATTACTTTATTATAGAATAAAATGTTCCATCTTATTTCTGCTTTCAAAGCCTTGTAATAACAAATCTACACATATAGGCCACTGCAGTTAGTAGCAAAATAATATTTTAAATGTGCGATGCCATGGCAAAATGTTGCACCACCAAATTTAGTGATTGCACCACCAGTTGAAAAAATTAGTCTGGAGCCCTGGTTTAGTTACTCTTTAATAACTTTATTTACATAGCACTTTTCTTAACATCATTACAAAGTGCTTAGACAGTGACAACAAAGAAACAATGTAAAATAACAGATAAAAGTGAAGACTAAATAACAATAATAATAATAATAATAATAATACATTTCAATTAAAGGCTTGTTTAAAAATGTGTTTTTAGCTGACATTTTAAAAGAAGATACAGATGTAACTGTACAAAGTTTGAACGGTGGGTTATTCCACAACACAGGTGCCCTAGTAGCTAATGCCCGGTCCCCTTTTGTTGCTCGCCTAGACTTGTAACTGATGGAAGAGCTTGTTGTGAAAACCTAAGGGTACGCCCCTGTAAGAGATTAAGCATTCAGAGATGTAGGTTGGGACCAAACCATTTACTGCTTCATAGGTAATCAATAAAATCTTCAAATGTATTATAAAAGCAATTAGAAGTCAATGAAGGGACACTAAAATGGGGGGAATGTGGTCTCTTCTCTTTGTTCCAGTTAAAAGGCTAACAGCAGCTTGTTGAACCAACTGCAGACAATGAAGTGCTTTTTCACTAAATGCAGAATATAAGGAGTTAAAATAATCCAGACGGGATGAAGCAAAAGCATAAACAACTTTCTCCAAGTTGAGGGCAGACAGAAATGACCTGATTTTGGAAATTTTTCGAGTAACTCCTTGTACTTGAGTTTCAAAATTCGGATTGGAATCAAAGATGCCAAGTTACTGGCAGAGGACTTGATAGTGGTTTCAATGATGCCAAGATTCTCGTGAATCCCCAGTGTCCAATTGGGGGGCCAAATAAAATAACCTCAGTCCTATCCTGGTTGAGTTGGAGAAAGATTTTAGACATCCATCACTGCAGCGAGGCAGTCCTTCAGAGGAGCCAGGCTAACAGCATCACTAGGATTAACAGGAAGATACAACTGCGTGTCATCTGTGTAGTGATGAAAAGAGATATTGTGTCTGCTTATTATATTATATTATTATTATATTATTTTATATTATATTATTCTTGCTTGTGTTAAAATCTCATGTGTACGTCGCTTTGGATAAAAGCATCTGCCAAATGAGAAATTGTAAATTGTATATGACCAAGAGGGAGCATGTAAATTGAGAATAGAATGGGACCCCGAATTGAACCTTGGGGTACACCGCAGCTACGTTTGGCAGAGGAGAAAAAGAAGCTACCTAATGCAACGGAGAAATGCCTGTCAGAGAGATATGATCTGAACCAATCAAGAGCCAGGTCATTAATTCCAACATAATTCTTAAGGTGCTCAAGTCAAATGTAATAATCCACAGTGTCAAAAGCCACACTGAGGTCCAGCAGGACTAAGATTGAGCATTGAGCAGCATCAGCAGCTAAGTGGAGGTGATTGGACGCTCTGAGTAAAGCAGTCTCAGTGCTGTGACCCGATCTGAAACCAGAATGGAAGTTTGGTGCAACTCATATAATTTGTCAATTGATTATAAACAACTTTTTCTAGGACTATTGAAAGGAATGGCAGTTTTGAGGTGGGTCGATAGTTGCTAAGAATAGATTGGTCAAGGCTGTGTTTTTTAAGGTGTGGCTGGGTCGGCGCAGGTTTGAAATATGGTGGAACAGAGTCTGTAGCCAGAGAGCGATTGATAATGGAAAGGAAAAGTGGGCAGATGATTACCTCTTTTTAAAACCTTGTTGGTAGGATATCAAGGGAACAGGTGGAGGAATTCATATGCAACACAATATCTAAGAGAGTGAAAATATCTGCCCAAAACAACTCAATGATGTCAAGACTAATGAAACCTTAATATTTCCTCAATAGGTTCAACTTTTCATATAGCTGCTTGGACCTCATTATTATTATTATTATTATTATTATTATTATTATTATTATTATTATATTATTGTGTTTGTGGCCATTCCCTGTCTTACCGACTGTCTCTGTTTGATGATGTCAGAGCTGATTGGCGGGAAGAGAAGCATCTGGCGGAGGAGAGGAACGTTGTCGGACATTTTGTCTCAGTTCAGGACAGCTGTGTTGAATTTGGTGTTCGACACTAAGGAGGCAAGATGAATTCTTCAGAAGAGGTGAGAAAAAATATCACTGTTGTAACATTGATGTTAATCTGCTGAGAACCTGTTAGCTTGTCTATTGATGTGATATATGACATATCCCTCCCTCCTTTTGGAACATTAGCCTTTTGACTTGGTCATTCATACATTTATGATGAGATATTTGACAATGCATGATATCTCAGCACATCAGCTGCTGTTGTTGTCCAGGTCTGGATGAAATAAAATATGATGCCATATATTGTATTATGTGGAATATGTTATGATAGTAAATATGATACTACACAGTACATACACAGGATATATATGTTGTTTGTCTGTTATCATATGGTTTCATAGCTTACAGTACTTTATGTCAGAGGTAGTAATTAACTACCCCCCCCCCCCACACACACACACACACACACACACACTGCTCCCTCACACTCTGTCTCTCTGTCCTGATCTCTTTCTTTATATCTTTCTCTACAGAAACAGAGAGACACCAACGGACCCCAACGTCACCGCTGTCAGCAGTGTGACAAAGCATTCACAAATCTTCAACAGTTAAAGAGGCATCAGAGAGTTCATACAGGAGAGAAACCTTACTCTTGTCAACAGTGTGGGAAATCTTTCAGTCAGTCAGGTAACCTAAGAGAGCACCAGCATATTCACACTGGAGAGAGACCATACTGCTGTGAACAATGTGGAAATAGTTTCAGAGATGCAAGGTCATACAGGCAACACCAGCGTATCCACACTGGGGAGAAACCATACCACTGTGACCAATGTAGGAAGAGTTTCAGTCATTCAAGTACATACCAGCGACACCAGCGTATTCATACCGGGGAGAAACCATATCACTGCGACCAATGTGGAAAAAGTTTCAGAGATTCAAGTTCATACAAGAAACACCAGCGTATCCACACTGGGGAGAAACCATACCACTGCAACCAATGTGGAAATAGTTTCAGAAATTCAAGTACATACAAGCAACACCAGCGTATCCACACTGGGGAGAAACCATACTGGTGTGACCGGTGTAAGAAAAACTTCACTCAGTTAGCTCACTTGAGGAGCCACCGGTGCATCTGAACTGCTGAAGAGCGCCTCCACTGTCTGCAGGAGGGGGGGGGGATCAGACAGTAACCCTAACCCTACACCGTATATTAGAGGGCTTTCTAAGTTGATGTGGAGTCTGCCTGGAAATGAACTGAGTGTAAAGGGCATTTTTATTTTATTTCACTACTTTGCCATCAAAGTTGCCATTTTCCACTGTCTGCAAAATGTGCGCACGCGTGGGTCGAAGTTTCCGTAGTTGAACGCACATTCTCACGCCAAGTTTGTTTTTATATATCTGAAAATCTGTGTGGAGAGTGGTACACACTTTTCAGGCTGGTATTGTGCGCATGCAGCGTTTTATAAATGAGTTTCCCAGGATCCCATTCTTCATATGTCGTTTAATTTATCCAGGCTAATATTATGTTTGCCGATTCAAATTTTCTTGCTAATCTGCATCCAGCTAACTGTGTTCTTCAAATCCATGTGGTGGATGGATTTATCAAACATAGACATACATGATGTAAGAGTTAATAAAACTGAAGGCTATGTGGAACAAAAGCATCTTAAGCCTCTAAAATCAGAGCAATCATTGTAGGAAATGCCAATAAATTAAATGCATGATTATGCAATTTATTTATCTGTAGCCTATATTGCACCATTGTACCTTAACTGTTTTCAGGGTTTGGGTCGGGAGTACTGTATGTTGCTATCTGTGAAGCCCATATGGTAAAGTTTGTGCCCGGTGATGTGGGTTCTGCAGAGGATCTTATTCTTTATTCAATTTTGGAATTGCAGGTCATGGAAAAAGTATTATTTCATATATTTTCCAATTTATGCTGGATTGTTGCATACTAAGGTCTGATGTCCATTTGTCTATTGGAATTGATTTTTTCTGGCGAAGATTTGTGATATATTTTTTTTTTAGATTGTTGTATGTTTTTTTCTTGATTCTTGCCTTTTCATCTTGAAAATGGAGATTCAACATCTTAGAGATAATGGTAGCTTCTTTCCAAATTGTCTTTTATTTCTTGTAAGTAAATTGAGTTTGGATAATTGTTTTAGATTTAATGAGTTGTGGATTCCTTGGTGTTTAATAGATTGAGCTGTGCATTTAAAAAGGTAAAAAGTCCCAAATCTCACCATCCCAGTTGAGTTTGGTTAGAGGCAGAATTTCATATTTTGTGAAATCTTAAGTTTTAATATCTGTAGTCATGAAACTTAATAAAACGGGTTATATCAATAAATTTCATTGTTGCTTCATTGTTCGTTTTTAAAGCTACAGTGAAAAATACACAAGAGTTGTATTGTATATACACACACACACACACACACAGACAAACACACTTTAAAAATATTGGATAACAAGCCCATCCAGTATCATCACTGTGATATACTTCAGAAGCACAACTGTTTGAGATTTGATAATGTTAGATTTTATTGAAATGTGTGTCTTGTTTTAAGGATTTTACACAATCTAGCCCCTCCTCCACTACGTGAACATGTCACTTTGCGAGCAGAGAGCAACACTAAAGCCTCTAGAACTTTCTCAGATACCTTTTTCTGTTACAGGCACTAAAGCTGCAGTTCCTTTAGCAGTTTTAAAACCAAATTAAAAATCTGGCTTAAAGCTAAACAAACATGCAGCCACTAATTTGCAGACTGTAACTGACTTATTTTATTAAAGCACATGCACTTTGCACTGGCTTTTGAATTTTTTACACTTCAATGTCTGGTGTGTATTATGTGTTGGTGCTGTGTGTTTGTATTTGTGCAGATTGTATATATGTATGTTTTCAGCTGTAACCTGCCAAGGGACTGCAGATGAAAATTAGCTCGAAGCTAAATCTGGTAAATATATCAAATAGTAACATTTATATTTAACATTGTACACGGTCCCTTACAAATAGATTAATTAATCAAATAAATAACAATAATAATAAACTTTATTAGAGTAAAGCATTGGATACAGATAATAAAGGAATAAAACAAAGATAAGAAGGTGCAGTACAAGTGTAATCAAGGGAAGGAACTAAACCATACATTTACTGAACCAGCACAACATGATATCAAAAGACACTTTGTTTAAAATATGCTATAAAAAGATTAAAAGAAGGTATTAAGCGAAACAGAAAATGCATGATAACCGAAATTGAATCCAAATTCTTTATACTGGCAGTGTGATAATGCCGTAGACTTTTTTTTCACAGAACATTATGCTTCACTGTACATGTACTGTTCTGGCCCAAAAACTGTAATCTCACTTAAAGTAGATTTAGTGATCTATAGTGCATAGATCTGCATAAAGCCACAGCGTTGGTTTAAAATGATCAAAGAAAAAAAACGATGTTGTGCCAAAATCTCTTGAACTCAGAAATGATTCTTCTCTCAGTCACCTCTTTTCGTGCTTATGTGTAGACTCTGGACCCATGATAAGGACGAGAGACCCTAATGAAATGAAAAAAGAGATCTCTAAGCTCAGCGCAATATCAATATCTAATAGCAATATCTTACAGTCACAATTGGGATAATGATTGATTGGGTTAACATTTTCCAACCAATTCATTTGACAGATTCCTTAAGGACAGGTAATTCATTGTCTGCCTATCTTTCTCTAGTTGGCTCTGACTGGTGCCCCTGCCTCCTCTTACATCTACGTATTCACTGATGCTACAGCCAAAAAGTCATCGCACTCAAGGACACCATTGTTGCTCTCATTACGAGGACCAAGTCAACGGTAAATACCGTCACCCAATACTGCCCCCATATTCACTGAGAGGCTGTGTTCAAATCACATCTCTGCCTTTCATTCCCTTACATGCCGATACCCCTTATCCAACTCCCTCTGCCTATCAAAACATTTACATCCTACCTCCTTTCCACCTTGTTGCCTGCTTCCTTCCCCCATGCCTTCCTTTCTCTACAGGTGTCATTCTTCATTACAGGGGCCAGTAAGAGGCGCCGTCGTTCCCTCAGTGCTTCCTCCTTCCAACGACTACAGCGACCTAGCTCTGGCCTCTGGCGGCTTTTGACTGGTAGTGTATATATATCAAAGTTATTTGTTTGGAAGATTACTTTGCTGTACTTTGTTACTGGTCTGAAGATGAATCTAAATATTCAAAATACATGAGAAAATATGTTGTCCCGTCTTGTGTTACATTGTGTATGCTGTGCAAATGCTATTCAGGGTACATATTTGAGTAAAACGTTTTCTCTTTACTATCGCAATTGACAATATCTTGCCAACAGAAATGTTTTTCGGACAAATCTTTAGTTAACTTGACCATTCCACATTTATTAGCTACCAGTGATCAAATTAAATCAAATTACAGAACCAATAAAACAAACATGACCTGGCTAGCAAATCAAGCTAAATCTATATGTACAATTTCCTAGTACAGAAGGTAAATTTTTGCACAAGCAGTACAATAAACCCTTATTGCCAGTTTTTTTTTTTTAACACAGTAGAATGTAAATAAACAAAGTAATAGAGGAAACAAAAGTGTAGAAACAAGTCAAACTATTGACATTTTTACAGTGTAACAAATAACCATACTTACAATTTAACCAGTTTTCATACAGAAATTGAGAGCATAAATAATTTAGATGTTCACAACGGTATGAGATTTTTAACATAGATTTCACTGGCAATACATAAAAGTGGTGACAACAATTATTTAAGATGAACTGATACAAACAGAAAATGTATATGTATGAGAGCTCTAATGTTTGCACTTAAGCCTATGTCCAAAACAAGGGTTCCATATACAACTTAAGAGCTCTTTGGAGGTGATGTCATGAATAACCTTAACAATTTTATATAATTTATGGACAGAATTAGGCTGACTTGTGAAACATACAGTCCAATAATTTGATCCAAATCTTAATGTTACAATGGTTGTCTCGTGAGTAGGGATGGGAATTGATAAGATTTTATTGATACTAATGCCATTATCGATTCTGCTTATCGGTCCGGTTCTTTATCGATTCCCTTATTGATTCCCGATCAATTTTCTGTGTGGAAAAAAAAGTAGGCCTACACAGGTTTTCAGCGTCAACGCAGCTGCTTTATTATCTCTTGAGTCTGAACACAGTGTAGAATGTCTGCCTAATAACATTTGAACATGTTAAAATAAATTACAATGCTCCTTTTCTTAAAATGATATAATTTGGAAAACAAATAAGATGGTTAGATGGTTACCCTAAGATGTTTCAACATATTGCTGGCGTTTCCACCCTTAAGGATGTGTTCACACAGCGTTTTTTCCCCAACCGCCAGCGCCCTTTTCTCATTAAAAGCAATGGGAAGCGGCCGCAAGGCGCACAAAAGGCGGCCGCTCCGGAAACGCGCTGCAGCCGGCATTTTTTTCGTCAGAGTGGAGCGCTTTCAAAAGTTGAGAAATGTTCCAACTTTTCAGAAAAGCGCCGGGTGACGTGAACCGGCAGCTTATGTAAAACAAGCCTATTGATCTTACGGTTCATTATGAAAAACTTGGGATTCTTTGTTCAAACAAATTATTAAAACTAAAATTTTCACCAACCTAGAGGCCCAAGATAATTTTTTTTGTTTTTACATTCTTAGCATTCTTCTTAGCATTAATTAGAAAAAACCTAAAACCCTAAAACCTATTGTTTATATATATATTTTTACCAACAAACCTCAGCTTGAAAATAATAAAATCCTGGTGTATTTTTTTATTTTTTTATTTGTCTAGCAGACATAGTTAGGCACTGATGACATATGTCCCTATGTTTGTGTGCTCTTTATTTCACGTCCCCACTCGCCCCTACCCTGTAAGGAGCACACACCAAACACCCTGTAAAGACATACAGCTATAGACCGTCATAGAAATACAATAAAAATAAATGAAATTAATTATCATATGTAGAATTGAAGTCAATATAAAAAGGGTATTTGTTCAATTTGCCATTCACATTTGTTTTACAAATGAATTTCTTCTCAACGCCAAACCAGACAATCCCTTCCTATGCACCAAGTGTAATCACATTATAAGTCTATCTCTCTCATTCTAAAACAGCACTATTGACTCTCTGTGGAACAGGGTGCCATTTTAGGTGCTGACCTCTCAATCGTCTTTATGCACATTTTTCACATGCTTCTTTAGGTGACCTGACTGTGTGAAGTTCTTAGAGCAGTGGGGGCAGGAATGTGGTTTCTCCCCTGTGTGGATATACTTGTGCCTTTTCAGATTGTTAAAGTCTAGAAAGCCTTTACCACAGTATGGGCACCAGTGCCTCTTCTCCCCATTGTGCCACCTCAAATGCACATTCAGTTCCACTCTCCTCTTGAATCGTTTTTCGCAGAGGTTGCAATGGAACGGTTTCTCCCCAGTGTGGACCCATATGTGGGCTTCCACGTCTTTTTTTGTGAAGAATCCCTTGCTGCAGATCTGGCAGACAAAGGGTTTCACTCTGCCGTGCACCATCTGGAGGTGTTTGGTGAGACTGAAGCGATACACGAAGCCTTTCCCGCACTGCGAGCAGATATGGATTCTCCCGTTGCGGTGCACCCTGCCATGCCGACTGAGGCCCTTGGAGTCTGGGAAGTTTTTCCCACAGAAAGTGCATGAGAAAGGTCGACGACCTGTGTGGAGGCTGACGTGGCTCTCAAGGGCAGCCGTGCTACTGAGGATGCGACCACACTCCCCGCACTGGTTCTTGAGCAGACGCCTACCAATGACCGATAAAGGTTGTAACGGTGATACAATAGGCGGTGCTTTGACAGGTATGGGGTGAAGAGAGACACTCGGAGGGTAGACGACTGTACGAGGGGAAGAGGGGCGCCCTTTAGAAGCAGATTTAAGTCTAACCGTCTGGGATCGATTTGGTGGGGTGGAACATATTTGATTTGGCGGTGTAACTATGCGAGGGCTGGTAGTTTGGGATCGCTGCTGCAGAGTTGTGGGGGCCTGGGCTTGATTCTGGGATCTTGTGTCTCTCTTTGCTGGTAAGAGGGACAGACTCCTTCCCCTTGTCAGTGGTGATTTATTGGCTGACATTCTAGGTGGGGTCCATACAGCTTTAGCCTTTGCTTTCTTCAAAGCTTCACGGCGGGCATGGTTCTCTGCTAACTGTCTTGTTTCAGCTCCATTCTGCGACTTTGACTGGTTGGATTTTTTCATTTTAGCTAACTTCTTAGCTTTTGCTGCTTTAGCCGACTTCTTAGCGTTAGCCAATCTGATACTCTTTTTAGGGCTGGTGACATCTTGAATTAATCTGGGTTTTTTAGCATCTGTGGATTTCCCAGTCTTTTTCGGTCCAACACCATCATTAGCTAATCTGGGCCACTGAGGGCTGAGAGGACTGGGTTCACTAGTAGCGTTTTTAGGACTAGCACCATCTTTAGTTAATCTAGACCTCCTAGGACTGACAGAAGTGGGTTCACTAACAGTCTTTTTAGGGCTAGCACCATCTTTAGTTAATCTAGATCTCCTAGGACTGATGGAAGTGTGATTGAGGGTCATCTTTTCAGGAGTTGCAACATCTTTAGCCAATTTGGGCTTTTTAGGACTGACCGCAATGGGTTCACTTGTAGTCTTTTTAAGCGTCGCACTGTCTTTGGCTAATCTATGTGTTTTAGCACCGACAGGGGTTGGTTCTGGTTCTGTGAATGATTCTGGATTTGATTCAGTTTTACTGGCCTGCAAGCGGGTTCTGAGGTGACTTTGGAGTCGGGCCACGAGGGAATCTTTTTTCAGCTGTTTCACACCAGTGATGGTCTCTGCGTGAGCAGTTCTGGTATCCACAGCATCGCTGGAGAGGGCCTAAAAACATAAATAAAAATTTCTTTAGCATAGAAAAAAAATCACATTGCAGAGGCATCACATTACATTTTACATGACCTCCAATTAAATATGAAAACATTAAAAGATTGAGTTGCAATGGATAATCACCACTATTTCAAAATACACTATACTAATATAGTCTACGAATTTCAATATTACATGCATATTGATATTACCTTTTGTTGGACATGAACTACAGGTGACACTGCCAGTTGTGCCAAGAACTGGGTTTTAGTCATCTGTAAATGAGGGTTGGATGTTGTGTCTTTTAAGGTGATGGAGGTCAGCCTTAGGGGGGCAGTTGATGGTTTCTCTTGTATAATAGCTGCCTCATTTGGTAGCACAGAGGCAGGCACATGTCTGCTGATAGGCACCTCTTTCAAATAGGAGATAGTTTCTCTAGATATAATTGGTGTCTCAGAAACTGTGGCATTTTCTGCTGTAGATACAACTGAAGGCTGAGTCCTGTTGATGGTTGCTGGTGATTTCTCTAGGACTGCCGCTGACACCGTTGGAGGTACAGATGGATGCACACACTTGGTGATAGATGAGTCTTTCAAACTAGAACACATTTCAGAGGATGATGTTGAGATCTTAGAATCTGGGGCAATGTCCTTTGCAGATGCAGCCGAAATTGCATTTGGAGCATTTGGTTCTTTTGACAGTGCAGAGGCTTGTACAGGCATGGTGACTGGTATTGCTTTTAAACAAGGGTGAATTTTAGTGGCTAATGGTGGCATCTTAGAAAATGGGATTATTTCTTTTGTAACTGCTGGTGACAGCTGAGTTGATGCTGATGGTTTCTCTTGTGTGGCACTTGGCACTGGCCTAGGGATAGGTGAGTCCTTCAAATTGGAGAGAGTTTTGGTAGATAAATTTGATGTCTTCCAAACTGGGGCCATTTCTTTCATTGATGCAGGTAATGACAGCTTGGTCACTACTGCGGATGATTTCTCTTGGAAAACAGGAGGTCCCTTTGGAGGCCCAGAGGTTTGCATAAGCACAGGTGAATCTGACTTTTTTTCCAAATTGGAACAGGCTTCTGTAGATACAGTTGTCATCTTAGAAACCGTGGCAGTTTTTCTGGGAGATTCCAAATTGTCCCATATATTATCCCACTTATGAGACAGTATTATAGCCGATTCAACTGGAGCTGTTGGTGTATCCATGGTAACATTTGACTGCTGTGACAAGGAAACCGACTGTGCTGATGACACCGCAACAGGTGTTCCTGGCGACTGCTGCTGTCTTGTCACTAAAACTCTCTGTGGGGCTACAGTGGACGGCTGTTGCCTTGGTAGCACAGCTGGCACCTGTCTTGGCACTACAACTGTTATTTTCGGGTGTGGCAAAGTCACTGACTGCTGATCAGTTGAGGTGGCAGTTGTCTGTGAAGTGACAGCAGACAGTGATTGCCTGGGTGTAACAACTATTGTTTTCAGAGGAACAGAGGAAGGGGAAGGGGTTCCCGCAGCTGTAGAAGCTGGTGGTAAAATATTCTTTTGTGCGGCTACAACTGTTGACACAACAGTAGAAAGCTGTGTTCGGGACAGAGCAGCTATCGAATGGGGAGTAAATGAGGACATTGGTCTTGGCATGACGATTATTTTCTGAGGGGTGGCGTTACCCAACTGTCTACTTGGTGTCACCACTGTTATTACAGGATGGAGAGGGCGTTGTTGAAGTGATTGCACACTTGTTGCTACAGTTGATAGCGGCATTGGAGATGCAGTAGTTTTGGAAGGAATGAGCGCATACTGTTGTTTTGGTATGACAATAGCTTTTATGATGGTCTGAGCTACACTGGTTGACTGTTGGTTTGGAGACACTGTGGTTTGAGAACTGACAGTGAATTGCTCTACTGATGATTGGGCTGTTGTCGACTGCTCTGCTGTGGGTAGACTGAATGATGCTTGGGGAGGTACAGTAGGAGGCTGTGGTGATGCTGAGGTTTGAGGGGATATGGGAGTAGGGGCCACAGTAACAGTTTGTAAGGTATTCAATGTTTGCGGAGAGGAGAATGTGTCTTCCATTGCCAAGTGATATGCTGAAGCTCTAGCATTCATGGCTTCAACTAGTAACATTGCATCCTGAAGAGTTGGATACGAGACATGGCGTTCTCTAGGCTGAACTGATGGTGCTTTTGGCGACTCAGTAGATGGGGTCTTCACTGTTTCAACTGCAGGCATAACTTGAATGGTTGGAGATTGAATTGCCTCTTCCTCCATTTCCATGGGCAATTGTTGGGATTGAGGGGGTTCCTTTTCTGAGGACCGTCCTCTGCTTGAAGATTCTGCTGAAACAGGCAGACAACTAACCTTGATCTTCTGCACATCTCTTGAAGAAGTGTTTACAGCCTCCTGAACTGAGGCAATGTTTATGGATGGCAATGAAGTCAATTCTTGCACTGGCAGCTGAGATGTAGAGCGTCTTGCCTTCTCCGATGGTCGTCCTGCTTCTGAGAAAGGGTGAGAACGGACCCCAACCTCCTCCACTCCTATTAAATAGGAATTTACTGCCTCCTGGTCTGTGGGTACATTAATAGATGGAGACTGAACTTTTTCTTCCACTGGCTGCTGCTGAGAGTTATAGATTTTTGCTCTCTTTGGTGGCCGTCCTCTTCTACGGCGTACTGACAAATCAGGCTGGGAACTAGCCGCAATTTCTGCCATGCAAACTTCTAATTCTTGAGAAGCTCTCTCTTTTGTGATTGGTGCTGCCTCTGACAACTGTTCATTTGTGGAAGGCACATCTGCATGTGGTTGCAAAGCATCATACAATTGTTTGTTTACTGATGTTTCACTCTCTCTTTGAAGTTGCTGGGCGATTTCTGATGGTTGCTCTTTTTCAGGGAGTTGGACCACTGACTGTTGCTGTGCAACTAACAATGGTCGTTCTACAAGTGTTGTAACTTCTGCCTGTGTTGATGTTTCTGTTATCTGTTGATTAACCTCAGGCTGTTCTTCCAGGTCATCCTTTAGGCCTACTGCAGGGAGCGTGATGACTGGTATATGCTCTGGTTCAGATGCTTGGCTCTCGGCTCCTCCCAGCCCACTGTCCCCTGCCAAACAGGGTGTCTCCAGGGCCACTGGGGTCTCCTCATCTTTCTGAAGCAAAGTCATTCCCCCATCTGAAGATGGCTGGCTAATGGGAGGTCCTTCAGGTGTGATTCCATTGATAAAAGCGTCCGGTGAGCCTAGGAGCGGAGGTGATAGCATGTGTGACATGAGAGAGACGAGAGGAAAGACAAATGGTGAGGGATACATAGCTATAACATGAATTTGTTCAACAGAACAAATGAAATTGAGGTCTATTAAATCCAAAAGAGATAATTACACTGGATAATTTGTAATTGGATGAAGTTTGTCCTTGTTTATGAAGGCCAGTTTTAATTCCTCACCTAGAATTTCACTGGGCACTTGTCTGCAGACCAGAACAGGTTCAACGTCCTCCTGTTTCAAAGTATACCGAGGAAAGGAATTATCACAATCATATTCCTGTGGATGGCCAACACACACTCCAATTTCAACAACATGTAAACAAAAGAAAAATGTATTTATCTGCAAGTCTCTAATACACACCCACCTCCTGTTTGATAAGTATAAACGCCATCTGAGAATTTCCCTCTCCACAGCGCTCACATTGCTGCTCCTCCATCTCCTCATGCTCCCTTTGCTGGTCTTGGGTTTGCACTGATGAGTTTCTGAACTGGTAACACTGCTCCACCAGCATGGTTCGCAGAGGAACAAGGTCTGTTAAAGTAAACAAACAGGAAAACAGCTGATTGTTAAGACTAAGGTCCTGAATTTCCATTGAACAGGTTATACCCAGGAATTGCTGAAACTAAAACAGATTGTTTCACTCAATCATTTTAAGCTTTTATTGAAGGATATGGTAACAGTAGAGTGTTTCTGTTTCTATTGATCTGCAAAGATGCGTTGCCTTATATGTATGGATTTATGTATTTTCTATATATTGTGTTTTTTTGTTTTCTTTGTGATGCTTTATTGTTATTGTATTGCATCATTGTAAAAGAGGGCATCCACTCTCAATTGACCACCCTGAATAAATAAAGGTAAATAATAATAAATAAAAATACTTCTGGTTGCACATCTGCCTACAATATCTGAAAAGATTTATCCGATCAGCCTAAGCCGGGTTGAAATTTCGATCCTGTTGAAAGAGTTAACATTTTGAAAATCTCTTCAGAGGGAGAATTTAAGGTAAATCGCTGACTGCATTGAACAACTTACGCAAGAATGTCATCCACACACCAGATGACAATGTGGCATTTTAATTATATCATTCCTTGTTAAAAGAACATCATGGAAGAAGAAGATTCCAAAAACCTACCTTATGTTAAAATACATTTAAGAATTTAAAAGTATGCGAGTTTGAGTTAACCTAGTAATGACAGTTGAGCAAATATGTGTATGTCATATGGCAAATTCAAATGTTAGTGTAATTTGCAGTGGGACCAGATCACTCGCCCTCTGATGCTTAGACTATACTATGTTTCAGGCTACCAATTACCGTAGAAGAGAGACACAACTACAAAAAAGTATATTCCAGTTACATGTTTGAGACATGGTTACAGCTACCCAAACTACACAAACTTCTATGCATGTCAACAGCTAGCTCACATCAGTATTCAAGCTACTTTGACTAGGCATGAACAAATAACCTAATCACATTGTCTATGTAACGCCAGTCAATGTAGAAGCTGCGGAGGTTAGTTAAAATCACCCAAATACCACCGGTCACTTAAAACATTTGACTGGAAGCATGTTCACCTTGCTGGTGAGGACAGGACCGTTTAATCTACAGAAAGCAGCTGGCATATTGGTGTTCCACAAAATACGAATCTGCATGTATTCTTAGCTAAAATAACATATCACAACACAGGCCAGTTAACTTAGTTAAGGTTAGTTAGCTTACAGTCCGTGCTAGTAGCTAGACAACTCACCACATTGAACGCCCGTGTCACGTTTGTCAGAAACGTCGCTTGTCCCCGGATCGAGTTCACTTTCGTTAATGTTAGTGGTCGGTTGATTTTTCGCATTCTCAAAGTCGCTGCATTTAGATTTCAGGTCCTCGTTCTCCTTCTTGATCCTGGATATTTCTGCCTTCAGCTCATCAACCATAGTTTCGAAAAGTTTCGTTGTCTCTGCGACTGCACTTTTGAGCATGCTGTCCATAACGCTGGCGTAACGCGCCTGAAAGTCGTCCCCCGACATGATGATATGGTTTATCCCACGTTCGTGTTCCGAAATAAGTCTAGATCGTTTGTTTCTCGTGAATCTACTTTAGGTACGCTATGAGGATCTGATACATTCGTCAACATGGCTTCTTCTCATGGACGCGGTTCTCTTCTTAGTGCTGTGACGCACTAGTGGGTGGGGGAGGGAAGTGTGCATACATCCGGTGTCCCTGCCAAGCCGTAAAACGGTTGATTTTTCGATAGCATACTAGGCAATCGATCGATAAATGGATGCTCCTGGTAGTGCTTTCAGTTTCACGAGTCCTGATCGCACCTTCGTTGTGTTATGTTGCAAGTTTTATTGAAGGGCATAGCTATCCACCAAGAAAGGATGAAGATTGTCCAAGCTCACGATCCGTATTTTATACCGGAAGTGCGATTGTTTACGGAATAAAGAGGAACTGCTTGTGCTCAACGGAAAATGTCATATTCATAAATCCAAATGTAGCCATTCTAAACCTTTATTTATAGTATTTGAAAATGAAACCAAACAGTACATTAAAAACATTTTTAACTCAAAAAATAAGAAAGCTGCAAAAACCATCTATCTGTGTTCTTTGTTTAATGTTTTCACTCAGAAGATTCCCCCTGGCTCTGATGTTGTTTTGTCTGTATTAATGACTTCGTTGTTTGTATGTGATTTCTATTGTCACTAAAGATGTAAAAAAAAAATTAAAAAATTCCTGCTTGTGCTCAACGGAAAACAATTCGTAGATTACAGCTAATTATTTGATCTCTCTTCATTACGAAAATAGTTTTCCAGTGAGAATCGACTATATACCATTTCACTCATATTCTGTATGGTATTTATATTTTCCCGATCATACTCAGACAGCTAGCTAATTCTATATCAAAACTGGGTTTAGCAAGCTAGTTAAGAAGCGTCTTTGCAGTTTGACTAACGTTAGCTTCGGCTGCCCCGGATGATGTCTATGCAAGTAAATGTGGACCAACCAATCTCATTCTACAACGTTGCTACATTAGAATTTGAGCTAATGAAATTCAAACTAATAGAAACTAAGAGACCGACGCTAGTTGGATCCGTCAAATGTCATATAAAATGTAATATAATTATATGTATGATTATATATACGATAATAATTAATCACTTTAATCACTTATGTTTACAGTTGAATAGAATTGCCTATGAATTTGTTCATATCGGCCTATAGCTTTGTTAATATGGTTATTATCACCAGGCTTACAAATGGAAACACATTTTGTTGTTGATATGAGGTCTGGAACTGCTTTAATAGATTTCGCTTAAAGACTAAGGCATTCTAAGTAGAAACCACTTCATGCGTAA
Organism: Centroberyx gerrardi; assembly: GCF_048128805.1. Lineage (NCBI taxonomy): Eukaryota > Metazoa > Chordata > Actinopteri > Beryciformes > Berycidae > Centroberyx > Centroberyx gerrardi. The sequence continues at coordinate 185,652 of NC_136019.1, read as the reverse complement.
TGCCCCCACGCATGTTTCCAAACACATGTAGATTTTGATCGTACCAAAGAACAAATTCAGGTAAGAAAAAAAATGATGAATGCCGAAATGTTCGTGGAAACGTTCGTAAGTACACTTTAAGATCAAATCTGATCGTACGCATGTTTTGTGAATGAGGCCCATTATGTTTACTGTGTCATTGTAGTTCATGAAAATCTTGTTTTCCTCCTCTCATGGGTCAGGAGCAGAGGGGTCAGATCTGTCTGGGCCTAGTAGAAGTTTCAGTGACCAGGAGATCCAACAGTGCCAGGACGACTGGGAGCCTGGCTTGCACCAGAGGCCAGAACCGGGGAAAGATGGCGACCCAGTTGACCCATCTGAACCTCTTTACCGGAACCGGTACGGCATGGAAGACCTGGGTGGCTTTGACAAGGCTGGGTATGGGGGTGCCAATGATAAACATTGGTAGCCTGGAAGGGTTACAAGGGTCACCATCCCACCTAGGTGAGGAGCTGAGTTACATGGGTCACTATGAGGGGGATCTGGGAGCATCTGAGGGGGCTGACCATCGAGCTTACCAACCAGGTCCCCTACGGAATAGAAGGGGTGCATTTCACCTGCAGGTTCACCCTCAAGGGCCAACATAGAGGTGAGTGGAGAGTTCAGCTGTCTGTTGATCAACGAGGAGGGGTATCTGCAGGACCCGGGCGTCTTGTACCCTGCACACGTGTCTGGTGATACAGGCAGCAGGGTGAGCTTCCGGGGGCAAGGCATTTGTGCTGGAGACCCAGGTTTAGACAACACAGAGGATCTCTCTGGGCCCTCGGAGACATACAGCCACACCATAAACCTGGGAGAGAGGATGCAGCATCAGACAGGAGGGAGAGGAGGGAGGAGGCACAACTGTAACCAGTGTTCCACGTCCTTCTTCGACTCTGCCTCTCTCAAGGCCCACAAACACACAAAGCCGGACAGGGGCCGCCGTACTCCTGCAACCAGTGCGGGAAGACCTTCACCCAAGCCTGCAACCTCAAAGTCCACCAGAGGATTCACTCCGGACAGGGGCTCCACCTCTGCAGCCACTGCGGGAAAGGTTTCCCTACCTTCTCTGAGCCTGAAGACGCACAAGTGTAGCCAAACAGGTGACAAACCTTACTGTTGCACTGTATGTGGGAACAAGTTCAGCCGTCTTTGGAATCTGAAGTTGCATCAGTGCATCCACACGCAGGAAAAACCTCACCGGTGCACCATGTGTGATACGAGCTTCACACGGGCGGACATTTTGAAGATTCACCACCACCAGCGTACCCACACAGGGGAAAGACCATACTGCTGTGCTATCTGCGGCCTCAGCTTCAAACGCCTGGATCATCTAAAATCACATCAATGCAAACACAGGACAGATCTATGAAACTGGAGAGGGTTGGGAGGAAGAGCATTAGGGAATTTTGGGGTTTCATTGTTTAGTGCCTGTAACAGAAAAAGGGAGTTGAGGAAGTTCTAGAGGCTTTAGTGTTGAAAAAGTGACATGTTCACATAGTGGAGGAGGGGCTAGATTGTGTAAAATCCTGAAAAGACACACATTTGAATCAAATCTAAAATTCTCAAATATCAAACAGTTGTGCTTCTGAAGTATATCACAGTGATGATACTGGATGGGCTTGTTATCCAATATTTTTAAAGTGTGTTTGTGTAAGGACTGCAGAGGTTTAATGACTGTTTCTCCAGCTTGATCCCAGATATCACACTATAGGACACAATACTTTATTAAACTGTGGGATTTGATCAGAGTTTCTCTCTACAGAACAGAACAAACAGCGTTTAGTGGCTTTAATCTAAAACACCTTACAGGACCAGGAGAGGAGACTTCATTACAATGGGAATAGTGTGTGTGTGTGTGTGTGTGTGTGTGTGTGTGTGTGTGTGTGTATACAATATAACAATATAACTATAACTGTGTATTTGTCACTGTAGGTTTAATAACAAAAAGAAATGAATTAACAATGGAATTTATTGACATAACCTGTTTTAAGTTTAATGACTACAGATATTAAAACTTAAAAGAATAAATAATGAAAATACAAATAAAGATGATTAAAACACACACACACACACAAAAACAGCATCTTCTAAAACAAATGCATTTGAAAATTAATGTAAAAAAAAAGTATGGTGTATTAACAGTTTCATGAACATGGATGTCACAACTTCAAAATTGTTTAAAAATAATGAATATAGAAATGAAGATGATTTTTCATATGAAACAGCATTGTCCAAATGTTATGAAGATGTAGAAAAAAAGAGAACAAAAAAAAGAAACAAAGAACAAACATTTTCATTAATATTCTGTTTGAATTATATGATCACATAAACACCGCCCTCATCACACTTCATCTGAAACCAAATAAAGTAAATATTTACATGGGACAAAGTAAATCCCATGCAATCCTTCAGTTCCTGCCACTTATCATTAATAAACTCAGACCTAAAAATGAAAAGCAGAGCTTTGTCGATGAGACTGGAATCTGTAATTCCATCACTTGTACATACGGACCAAACCTCTATAACAACACAAGCCATTCTTTATAGCATCTGTAGATGGTGAAAAGGCGTTCAACAGAGCAGGCTGCTCCTTTCTCTTCAACTCTTCATCATGTTGGAATCGGTTTGTACTTCATTAACTGGATAAAAATACTCTACAACTCACCAACTACTTCTATAAAGACGAGCAGACACGCATCCAAACCATTTCACTTATGAGGTACGAGGCAAGGATGTCTGTTACTGCCGCTGTTATTTGTGCCTTTTGTTTCCCCCTGGCTGCCTCTATCAGACACAGTAACAGCATATCAGGCATCAAAACCAAAGCATACAATCATAAAATCAGTTTGTATGCTGATGACATTTTATTGTAAATAACAAATCCCCCATCCTCCCTCCGGTATCTGGCTACTCCATCAATCATCAATCATCAAGCAATCAATCAATCATCAGTAAAGCATGAAACAAAAAGAAAAGAATGTGCCACTTGAACTTTATTAATAGTGGACTCCATCAATTGGTCAAAATCTGAGATTCTGCCTCTAACCAAACTCAACTGGGATGGTGAGGTCTGGAACTTTTTACCTTTTTAAATGCAAAGCTCAATCTATCTCATCAAATTTAAACAATTATCCAAACTCAACTTTGTACCCTCACTACAAAAAAATAAAGGACAATTGGAAATAAATTACCATTATCTCTAAGAGGTTTAATTTCCACTGTCAAGATGAACACTCCACACCATCAAGCTGGTTTTCCTCTCAATTCTGCAGTCAACACATATTACTGGAAAGGCAAAAAAAAACCTGAATTAAAATATGATGGATCACGATTATTCATTCCCGTTTGCTGCGCATTCTGTTGCCAAAGCTGTCCCCGTAAAAAAACTCCCATGATCCCACGCTACTTCACAACAAACTACGTCTTTTGTTATTGTTTTGATTGAGAGACCCCTAGCGGCAGAAATTACATACTGTGCGTTTAAGTTCATTACAGTCTTTTAGCAGCGCCTCAATTGGTCCAATAATTTCATTGGAGATGCCGGTGCCGGGCGCACAGCTGTCCTCCAGCCTCCTCTTTACCACCGGTTGTACCCGCTGTCTGATCCTCCCCCCTCCTGCAGACAGTGGAGGCGCTCTGCAGCAGTTCAGATGCACCGGTGTCTCTTCAAAGACGATGCCCGAGAGAAGTTTGTCTTACACCGGTCACACCAGTATGGTTTCTCCCCAGTGTGGATACGCTGGTGTTCCCTGTATGCATGAGAATAATTGAAACTCATCCCACACTGGTCACAGTGGTATGGTTTTTCCCCAGTGTGGATACGCTGGTGTTGCCTGTATGCTTTAGAATCACTGAAACTCTTCCCACATTGGTCACAGCAGTATGGTCTCTCTCCAGTGTGAATACGCTGGTGTCCTGTTAGGTGAGATGACTGACTGAAAGATTTCCCACACTGCTGACAGGAGTAAGGTTTCTCTCCAGTGTGAATACGCTGGTGTCCTGTTAGGTGAGCTGACTGAGTGAAAGATTTCCCACACTGCTGACAGGAGTAAGGTTTCTCCCCTGTATGAACTCTCTGATGAATCTCTAAGCTTTTACGTGTCGCGAATGCTTTGTCACACTGCTGACAGGAGTAAGGTTTCTCTCCAGTGTGAATACGCCTGTGTCTTGTTAAGTGATCTGACTGACTGAAAGATTTCCCACACTGCTGACAGGAGTAAGGTTTCTCCCCTGTATGAACTCTCTGATGAACCTCTAAGCTTTGACGTGTCGTGAATGCTTTGTCACACTGCTGACAGGAGTAAGGTTTCTCCCCTGTATGAACTCTCTGATGAACCTCTAGGCTTTTAGGTGTTGCGAATGCTTTGTCACACTGCTGACAGCGGTGACGTTTGGGTCTGCTGGTGTCTCTCTGTTTCATAGAGAAAGATATAAAGAAAGAGATCAGGACAGAGAGACAGGTTTAACACTTAATTACTACCTACACCTTAACATTAAGTTATAAATAGACAGACTAATGTTACCAACAGATTAACATCAGTGTTACAACAGTGATATTTTTTCTCACCTTTTCTGAAGAATTCATCTTGCCTCCTTATTGCCGAACACCAAATTCAACACAGCTGTCCTGAACTGAGACAAAATGGCCGACGACGTTCCTCTCCCCTCTGCCAGATACTTCTCTTCCCGCCAATCAGCCCTGACATCATCAAAAAGAGACAGTCGGTAAGACAAGGGAACACCCACAAAACAACAAAAATAATAATAATAATAATTTAAAAAAAGAACAACTAATTATAATAATAAATAAATCCTCCTCTCCACACTCGCTGAGCTTGGCTTCTCAGGATCTGCTCTCCGCTGGTTTGATTTCCTGCCAGAAGACCCCACAGTCTCGGCACGGATATCGACATGCCTCGCCGATATCTCGGCATGGATGAAGGAACGCCACCTTCAGCTTAACCTATCAAAGACTGAGCTCCTTGTCATCAGTCTACAACACACGGTTCAGAAGTTATTGGCCAAAACGTAAAGTTGCTTGTTATAGAGCCACCATCTCGCTAATGTGTGTGGGCTGCCTTGCCTGAGTAGTGGGGGGGGCCGTAGGAGCCCACCTGCCAGATGTGGTTGCTGTACAGCACAAGCAGACGGTCAAACAAGATGGTGGTCGTCTCAGCAAGGATCACAGTCACATGGAGATCCAGCCAGAGACTCTGACAGTTAGAGTATACCTCACACAATGCATCCAAGATCATTGGCCTTCCCACCCCCAATCTCTCAGACCTCAATAACAAAGCCATAACACGCAGAACACTAACCATAACACAGGACCCCACTCACTCCCTTACTCCTTTCTTCACATTGCTTCGATCTGGTCGCAGGTACAGGTCCCTCACCTGGAGACGGGCCCATTTCAAAAAGAGCTATGTCCCCTCAGCCATTGAAGCTCTGAATTCAATGCATTGATTGAATGTCTTGTGCCAATGTATTGTGAATGTATTGTTGTCTTCCTGTTGGTATGAGTATTATGTGGTGGGTATGTGGGTACATGTATGTGAGGCTGTGTATAAAGGGTGGAACCAAATTTCCTCTTGTAGGACAATAAAGTATCTATCTATCTATCGACTTTTTGCATGTTGTGCTATGAATTTATTTCAAAATACATTTATTCAGGATTTTTTTATCCGAGTTCTTTGCAAATCAATCTGTTCCATCAAAGTTAAAACAAGTGTGTAGAATGTATGTTAAAGCATAAAGTGTGGGCTAGATCTTGGGATCAGTGACTGTATATTGGTAAACTGCTAGAATATGAAGTTGCTGGTGTGGCATGAACGTGCATGCAGGACTCCACAGAGATATTAATGACAGGCATCCACATCGCCTCACTGTGGGCCCAGTTTCATTTGGAGATATAAATCGCACACGATTTGAATATGAAGGGTGTGACAGCGCAGGCTATATTTGTAATTAGAGCGTATGTGTGCCGTGCATTAAATTAAAGGCCTATAGCATTTTTAGCTCCATCATCCACGGGCTGTGCGTGAGACAATGGATGATATGAATATGCATTTGAATGCAGAACGTCTCTGGTAAGACCGCCAGGTGATATAGGCCTAAACCTGTTTTTAAAAAACTTGTATATGTTACAAAAACCAACAAGTACAGATTTACAGATAATTGCAGATAATCGTTCTCAACCGTAGTTTTGCTACAAAAATACCTTCATCATCCCATCGTAGTGCAACCAGGTCTGATGAGGCTTCACCAGGATTCTCTCAATGTTATATTTAAAAAAAGTATTTTTAAGTTGTACTGACTCCTGCCTTTGCTCACCAGTTGATTTACAAAGATCCTTTAATGACGTAAGAGAAGAGAAGTTACAGTGGGTCTACAGCGTCCAGTCATGTCCATGTAGGCCTATTTCACTGCTGGGAAGTCTTCCATCTCTGAGCCCACTCAGTTGTTTTTTAACTGACTACTGATTTGTTCCAAATGTGTCTTTCATGCGTCTTTCATGATCAACAGTACTTGGGGCAGTTGACAACTTAAACCACTAGATGTCAGCAGAGAGCCACTCTCCAGCCAGCAGGATGATAGAACGCTCCATAGAGTTGAGACGTGAAGACATGGGCGTGGCCATTTCTCGGTTCCGGAAGCAAAAAACGCATTCATTTTCGCATACACATGGTCACGTGACTCGCCATTCAGGGTGTTGGAACAGTTGAATGACCTGAACCGCTACGGAGTGAGCCAGCAGCTCAAACGAGTAGCAGCTGCGTCGGGAAAACTAGCAAAGTTGGAAAAAAAGGCGAAGGTACAAGACTGTGTACATCTGGGTGTTAGAGGGTAAAGAAACTGCTCATCCCGGAGAGAACCGCACCATCAAAGTCCCCCAACCACAGAGCTCGCTCCGTCGTCTTGTCATGTGGGAGAGACAAACTATATCTAGAGCTAGTCATACAAGATAGACCTAACACTACAACCATGGACTGTAAAGGGTTACGACGTTAAGACAAGAAGAACACGGTCCAGTGTTTTGTACCCGGCTGCAGCTATCGGTCAGCAGAGAACAACCGCACTTCTTTCTACCGCTTCCCATCGTCTCAGTCTGAAGCAGCGGTGGATCCGACTCATCTGGTTTAATCAACGACTTCACAGCAGGTATCAGAGAACTTCCGGTTAGCTCGCTGCTGCGCTGCACTACGCAGCTGTCATCGCTATAGCAACATGACTATAAGATTTACATTCAGCAAAAAACATGAATACTAATTACATATTACAAATACAATTTTTCATTACATTTTTTCCGCAAGCGGTTTTGGTCTCGGTAGCTAATTACACTTCCTTTAATGTGTGTCGTTATGGATATTTTCAAAATAATTGTGTCATTAACGGGATAAAACGGTTATTAAACGACGACGCTGAAGGTGCTTCTTATTCGCAGCTACTTATTCGTGGACTGTCGAACAGGTTTCCTCTGTATCGAGTGTTCTTTATCTCATATATTAGAATTCCTGGAAAAACTCAAATTCTCTACCAGACAGGACCTCGACTTTTTCATAATTATGTTTAGGTGTTGATCCAAAAAGTTGTGGTTGCACTTTCTGCCTATTTGCTGTGGCCCTAAATCTTGATTATTAAAATGTCTCAAGATTCTGACAGTGGGCCATCATAGACAATGTAACAGAGTATTAAAATCATGAATTATGAGAAATTTTAGTGTAGCAATATTGTTTTATGGCCCCCTGAACATGGCACACGCCACACACACACACACACACACACACACAATACAATATTTGTCCTCCAATCTCAAACTCCTTTCCGCGCCTTTGTTCCTACCTGAAGCAGTCCGAGGGCCGTGAGCCTGAGCTGCTTCTTCATCAGAGGAAGACAAAGGCTTTTCCCCGGTCGCCGAGGCCTCTATCTGACCTGGAGTCTTCCGGTCGGAGTTACCGGACGCTCTCCGCGGCGCTACAACGAGCACAACCGTGCACATCTACCGTAGGACTAACACGGTAGTAGCCTAGCATAACACATCCGAGCTAAGACGGCACAAAGTTAGCACCGAGGATCTGGAAGAAACCCGCTGACTTTAAACGGCTAGGCTGCTTACAGCTTTACAGCTTTTAACCCGGACTGCTATCAGGAACTACTGGACTCAGATAAACCAGGAAGACCGAGAGGAAACTTCTTTTCTCTCTTTGTTGTTCTCCCGTCAGCAGTAGGCCGCCATGTTGCTTTCCCCGCGCAATACTAAACGCGCCCATGATGCATTGCGCGAACAGCCAGAGCCGAAGGGCCGAACGGAGCGTCATTATAGCGGTGACGTCACTGAGTCCAGCCAGGCTGGTTTAATGGTCTAATGACGATTTTACATGAACATAAAATGTGACACTGTAGGCTGTTTCAGCTGTATGGTTTCTCCTAACAAGAAGTGGATTTCACCTCTCAACAGCCCAAGTATCTGAGACAAGCTAAAGGAAAAACAACAGGACTTATTTCTAAAGTAAAAACCCAGCTTGAGTCGAAGCTTTTTCACCAGGCAAGGCAAGTTTATTTATACAGCACATTTCATACACAACGGCAATTCAAAATGCTTTACATAAATACAAGAAAAATAAAGATATAGGTAAAAAGACAGTGCAAGAAGATTAAAAAGATCAAAATATAAAGAAAAGTGAACATGCATTAATTAAAATAAATAAATATTACAGAGCAGATGAGTGTTGCCCTAAATTTCTTAAAAAGCCCTGGCGAACAGAAGAGTTTTAAGCCCTGATTTAAAAGATTGTAAAGTGGAGGCAGACCTCAGATGTTCTGGAAGTTTGTTCAGGGCATGAGGAACATAAAAACTAAAAGCTGCTGTTCTGACCCTGGAACAGTAAGCAGACCAGCACCTGAAGACCTGAGGGGTCTGGTGGGTTCATAACATTGAAGGAGATCAGAAATGTATTTTGGTCCTAAACCATTTAGTGCTTTATAAACATGCAACAGAATTTTAAACTCAGTTCTTTGGCACACAGGAAGCCAGTGCAGTGATCTCAGCACTGGTCTGATGTGGTCCATGTTCTTAGTCCTGGTCTGATGTGGTCCATGTTCTTAGTCCTGGTCTGAACCCTGGCAGCAGCATTCTGGATGAGCTGCAGTTCTCTAAGAGCTTTTTTAGAGAGACCTGTAAAGACACTGTTACAGCAGTCAAGCCTACTAAAAATAAATGCATGAACAAGTTTTTCAAGGTCCTGCTTGGACATCAATTCTTTAATTCTTGCGATATTTTTAAGGAGAGAGTAGGCAGATTGTGTAATTGTCTATGTCATGACAACTGACATGAACATGAATGAAACTTTATGAATGTTTACGTCATTAAGTGTCATTCGGTTGATAATGTCACTTTCAATGCAAAATTGACACTGTTCTAGATGTCTCTGTCATGACAACTTGACATTAACCGAAGGGACATAACCTGTCATAAACATATCTCATGACAGACTTCATTATCCAACACAAATAAACCCTTTGCTTGTATGTGTTAACATTACATTAAACTGACATATGTGGTTGTCTTTGACTGTCAGAAACCGTCATAACTGTGTCATGAGTGTTTTCCCTGAACTCAAATACAGTGGTAAAATTTGGACGTTTCATAAAGTGTTATTACACCCCAAGAACTGCAGGGTTGAAAACAACCCAATCTGGGTTACAGATCCACATACAACAACACAACAATCCAGCATCAACTGGAAAAGTATATGTAATAACACTTTTTCCATGACCTGCAATTCCAAAACTTGTTTAAAACAGACTAAGATCCTCTGCAGAACCCACATCACCAGGCACAAACTTTACCATATGGGCTTCACAGATAGCAACATATGCCCGATCCAAACCCTGAAAACAGTTAAGGTGCAATGATGCAACATGGGCCACAGATGGCTTTGGCAGTGTTGCATTTCATAGTTAAGATGTTTTTCTTCCACATAGCCTTCAGTTTTATTAACTCTTACATCATGTATGTCTATGTTTGATAGATCCATCCACCACATGGATTTGAAGAACACAGTTAGCTGGATGAATATTAGCAAGACAATTTGAACCGGCAAACATGATATTAGCCTGCATAAATTAAACAACGTGCGAAGAATGGGATCCTGGGCACAAAACCAACCTAAAACTGTGTACGCAGATTTTCAGATTTATAAGAACAAACTTGGCTTGGGAATGTGCGTTCCGCTACGGCAACGTCGACCTATGCATGCGCACATTTTGCAGACAGTGGAAAATGACGACTTCTATGGCAAAGTAGTGAAATAAAGTAAAAATGCCCTTTACACTCAGGCAGACTCCACATGAACTTAGTAAGCCCTCTAATATGCTGCGTAATTTGTTGCCTATCGTTTGTCCAAAAAGAATCTACATTTCATTATAGTCTCATATTGTGTGAATTAGTCTCAGTTAAGTTCATTACAGTCTTTTAGCAGAGCCTCAATTGGTCCAATAACTGCATTGGAGATGCCGGTGCCGGGCGCACAGCTGTCCTCCAGCCTCCTCTTCAACATCAGTTGTACCCGCTGTCTGATCCTCCCCCCTCCTGCAGACAGTGGAGGCGCTCTGCAGCAGTTCAGATGCACCGGTGTCTCTTCAAAGAAGATGACAGAGAGAAGTTTTTCTTACACCGGTCACACCAGTATGGTTTCTCCCCAGTGTGGATACGCTGGTGTAAACTGTATGCATGAGAATAATTGAAACTCATCCCACATTGGTCACACCAGTATGGTTTCTCCCCAGTGTGGATACGCTGGTGTTCCCTGTATGCATGAGAATTACGGAAACTCTTCCCACATTGGTCACAGTGGTATGGTTTCTCCCCAGTGTGGATACGCTGGTGTCGCCTGTATGCATGAGAATAATTGAAACTCATCCCACATTGGTCACAGTGGTATGGTCTCTCTCCAGTGTGGATACGCAGGTGTTGCGTGTATGCATGAGAATGACGGAAACTCTTCCCACATTGGTCACAGTGGTATGGTTTTTCCCCAGTGTGAATACGCTGGTGTCGCCTGTATACATTAGAATCACTGAAACTGTTCCCACATTGGTCACACCAGTAAGGTTTCTCTCCAGTGTGAATACGCTGGTGTCCTCTTAGGTGAGCTGACTGACTGAAAGATTTCCCACACTGCTGACAGGAGTAAGGTTTCTCCCCTGTATGAACTCTCTGATGAATCTCTAAGCTTTTAGGTGTTGCGAATGCTTTGTCACACTGCTGACAGCGGTGACGTTTGGGTCTGTTGGTGTGTCTCTGTTTCATAGAGAAAGATATAAAGAAAGAGATCAGGACAGAGAGACAGGTTTAACACTTAATTACTACCTACACCTTAACATTAAGTTATAAATAGACAGACTAATAGACTAATGTTACCAACAGATTAACATCAATGTTACAACAGTGATATTTTTTCTCACCTCTTCTGAAGAATTCATCTTGCCTCCTTATTGCCGAACACCAAATTCAACACAGCTGTCCTGAACTGAGACAAAATGGCCGACGACGTTCCTCTCCTCCTTCGCCAGATGCTTCTCTTCCCGCCAATCAGCTCTGACATCATCAAAAAGAGACAGTCTATAAGAAAAAACAACAACAACAATAATAATAATAAATATAGTCGCAAGCGGCAATTGCGGGGTCCAAGCACAATTGAAAAAGACAGACAAAACAGAAGGTAGAAAGACACACAAAAGCTGACAGGTTGTGAAGATCGGACACACTATTAGTTAAGGCTTAGCACCAGCTTTTGTATTTGCCTGTGACTTCTGTAAAGTTCATCATTTCATTGCAACCACATTGTTGAAGTTATTCACAATGCCCAGACTTTCTATTAGAACACATACCGCTTGTTCTTGACAACTAATGACTTCAGAAAGGACAAGCCTGGATTTGAACCCACAACTTTCCACAGGAGAGGCGGACACTTTACCTACTGAGCTAAACTCCTGTTACAGGGTTACTGAGGAGAAAATAACTAAAGGGAGGAGGAGAAGTATTGTGATACTGCAGCCTATGATTGACAGCGCTAATCACTTTATAAAACATTGTAGGACTCTCCATTAATGAATAAAACAATACTAAGTCACATGGGCTAGAAAGCTGCTGCTGCACTGCTCTCTGTTGGTTGAGAAGCCTGGCCACATCCCAAACAGTGATGCCAATCAGGTATTTTGCCATTGACAGATGATGTCAAACACCTGCTTTGAGTTTTCTGCACTGTGTGATTTAGTGTTGATTTACTTTTCATGAAACTTCAAAATGGTCACAGTTCATCATGGACTTGAACTCATGACCTTGTGGTCCACAAACCTGAGCTTTACCACTCTGCCAACTTCCACTCTGGTGTGTGTCACAGTGGGGAAACAAAACAAAGAGACAAGTGACTGGTCACAGGTGCTACTCCAACCCATATCGAAAGCCTCAGAAAGAATATTACAACTGTACTAGCGTGCCACATTAATCAATTTACACATGGCTTTACAGACATCATCTTGATAGTCCAGACACCATTTGCATTTAGTTTGATGAAGACTGATCAAATTATCTTGAACATATCACATTGTCAATTTACCAAACTATTTGCAGCTGCACATTTCCATCTACTGTGCGCTCAGTTTTCAAGATATCATTATAATTTCTGGGCTGTTTACTAATTAAGGTATGGCGATTTCAAAAATCATGTTGTTTTTTTCCTGTAACGTACGGTTTAGGAGGACAACACTGTGGGATCACACTCAGTTTTTGCTATAAACAGAGGGGGGCAACGTCAGAATCGGGGGTCGGTACCAGTGTACGAAAGATTTATCTCACTTCAGCCGACATGCTCTGAAAATTTCAGCTCTCTAGGACATACAGCTGATTTTTAATGAATTTTTGAAGTTGTGACTTTAATACCAATGAAGATTCGGTTATTATGCAATATGCCACGCCCACTTTCATCAATAATGGCCAAATTTCATGGATCGACTTGAACATCATCCTAGAACGTGTAAAAATGTTCATAAAAATCTATGCAGTCAATTATGAGTTATGAACTTTTTGCATTTGTAGCGCCCACTAGTGGTAGAGCTCAAAATGCAACACTTCTCAACAGTTGTTTAAAATTTTGGCTTGATTAGATGAATGGTTAATGAGTTATGGCCAATTTAGTGGTATGGTGTGTTTCATTAAAAGTTTATTGGTCGATAAAATCCAAAGTCAAGTCAAGTTTATTTATATAACCCTTTATCACAAGCATGTCTCAGAGGACTTTACAGAGAATGTGTCGAGCCAGGTCTAGCTAAACACAATCAGTGGTGAACAAAATTATGTAGGACAAACATAGCGAAAAACACAAGGTAGGCAAGAGCAGATTTAGCAAGACAAACAATCTACCTGTTCTACAGCCTAACCTACCCGGCACCCCAGCCTTAGACCCTAATGCACACAAGGAAAAACTCCCAAGAAAAACCTTAGTAGGAAAACTTGGAAGAAACCTTGGGTGGGCTGAGGCAGATAGGGATCCCCCCCCAGGGACAGCTTGGCGTGCAATAGGTGCCGGGCAAAACATTGACAGAGTCATGAGCAACAATGATGACAGGAGAAAACAGAGAGAGACAAAAAAGAAGGAGAAGTGGCATGCGGCGAAGAGAGGGAGCTGAGGCCAGCACTAAAGGAGCGAGGGCAGCGGTCGTAATTCAGCGTCCAGGTGGGAACAGCAGCAGGGAAGAGCAACCTTTAAGGAGCATGTGGCTTCTGTTGCTCGGTCATGTGGATTTGCCCTGTACAACATCAGGAAGATCAGACCCTACCTGTCTGAACATGCAGCACAACTCCTAGTACAGGCTCTTGTAATATAAGTCTTGACTACTGCAACTCCTTCCTGGCAGGGCTCCCGGCATGTACGCTCAAACCTCTGCAGATGATCCAGAACGCGGCGGTGCGTCTGGTCTTCAACCGGCCCAAAACAGCACACGTCACTCCGCTGTTCATATCCCTCCACTGGCTCCCAGTCGCTGCCCGCATCAAGTTCAAGTCCTTGATGCTCGCCTACAAAGCAGCAACCAAAATGGCTCCGACCGACCTGAACTTCCTCATTCAGGTTTACGCTCCTTCTCACTTACTCAGAACTCGGCTACTGTAAATTCTACTTTCACATTTGTATTTACCATTTTATTGGGTCGTTTAAGCGCGACCTGTAATTGGAAGATTTCTGACAGCATTTGAAGGCAGCAACGGCTCACTACAGTTGTGCACTGCATGTAAATTGACACTTTTGATCACTTCTGATACTTCGTCTTGGCCTGTTCAATTAAACATTCGGATAATATCTATAGACTTCCAACCAAGCCATTATTCACTTCCTAACTGACACGTTAAAATGAGCTGAGAAATCAGTTTAGCTTTGCTTCAATGGAGCATCGTTTAACAAAGCAGCGGATGGTTCACCATTAACCAGGAGTTTATTACTATAGATAACAACCAGTAAACCAGTTTAGATTATAACAACAGAAAGTTACGAGCTCTAGTTCATCAGAAAGCTAATGTTTAGCTAGCGACATATAAAACTTCTCTTTATTTAAAACCAGTTTTCCATTCCTCCAGACTGCAGCCCGTCAGATCAAAGCTTTGCAGCCAGCTGCAGAAAGCTCGTGCGTCCCGTTGATGTGTTCATATTGTTGAGCTCCTACCTGAAGCAGTCCGAGGGCCGTGAGCCTGAGCTGCTTCTTCATCAGAGGAAGACAAAGGCTTTTCCCCGGTCGCCGAGGCCTCTATCTGACCCGGAGTCTTCCGGTCGGAGTTACCGGACGCTCTCCGCGGCGCTACAACGAGCACAACCGTGCACATCTACCGTAGGACTGACACGGTAGTAGCCTAGCATAACACATCCGAGCTAAGACGGCACAAAGTTAGCACCGAGGATCTGGAAGAAACCCGCTGACTTTAAACGGCTAGACTGCTTACAGCTTTACAGCTTTTAACCCGGACTGCTATCAGGAACTACTGGACTCAGATAAACCAGGAAGACCGAGAGGAAACTTCTTTTCTCTCTTTGTTGTTCTCTCGTCAGCAGTAGGCCGCCATGTTGCTTTAAACTGGCGATATTAAACACACCCATGATGCATTGCGCGAACGGCCAAAGCCGAGTGGAGCCGAGGAGCGTCATTATAGCGGTGACGTCACTGAGTCCAGCCAGGCTGGTTTTTGCCTGCAATGTTTGTCTGTATCAGTAAATTGACAGTCGCTGTTGTGATGTTCAAGTTTACATTTTGAGGAATTGTAATATCCTGCTGTCCTTTGTGGTTTGAAATATTAATAAAGTTATTCAAAAGGCTTTCATGAGTTTTTTAAACAACTTTAGAGAGGTAAGGCTTTCTTGAATGAAGCAGGTGAGACCTATAAGCTCTGCATTATTAACATCTGACATGAACAATGAGATCGTCTGCCAGTTTTTTCTGCTCTTCTAATGACGATTTTATATGAACATAAAATGTGACACTGTAGGCTGTTCAGCTATGGTTTGCTTGATAACAGTTATCTTTGTAATGATCAGAAGTATATTAGCACAGAATAATTAGGTACTTTAGTTATCTTGAGCCTGATTGGCTAACCTGCGCACGCACTGCCTGACCAAAGTCGGTAGTTTTCAGTTGCCGTATTGTTGGGACTTGTGTGTAAATAACAAAAGTTCAGCGTCATAACTATCCCATTTTGTTCTTGCTGTGCTCATTTAATGGAAATCGCCACTGTATATTGTTTAAAACTCTATAATATAACGTAATGTTGGCTAGCTCTGCAGGTATATTTCTAGTTAACTCTTACAGGTGATTTAAGAGTCCAAATTCACGTTAGTGCCTTTACATGCCTTGCTAAGTACCTGCGTGTTATATTATGTAAAGTTAAGTCATTCTTTAGTTATAGATTCGACCCGTGCTATCAGGTGGTACACGCTGATGAATATTGAGACTACTTTACCAATTATTCCACGTGCAGGAGACCCTACAGATGTTAAAATGTTACCTGCACTGTGGACGTCAAGCTGTGGGAGTCACACTCCTCTAGGGAATAAGTTACTGATGCATCTTTATTACTTGTGAGAAGTTTGGTGTTAGAGTTCAGTGAGTCAGCAGTGTACAGCTGTCAATGCCCATTATAAAATGGGTTATTATTTGATTGTAATTATCATTATTATTTGATATGATGTTTATGTTAATTTACATCTGATACAAACTGTCTGCCAACAATAAATAACAGTAACCATCCCAAAGCTCCATCATTCATGTTCTAACAGACATCCGAGAGCGACACCACATCTACCGACCTGAATCAATTACAAAACAGTTACTCATCACATTTTACAACGAGTCTTTTTTACATTCAGTAGAAACAAGTTTTGTGAGCGGAGCCAGTAGGCTAATTGATGTTCTCCTGCTGGACAATATACATACATAAATAAGATGGGAGATGTTTCAGTGTGGCTTTATGAATAAAAATATATCAGTGACTCTGCCTACGTAAAGCCAGAGAAGGCCAACCCACTTTCCGATAGAGAACACAGTGATGAGTTAAAGATTTACAGTTTGTAACGAACCTCAAGGCCCCATGATCCAGTGTCCAGCAGACACAACGAAGCCACAGGTGCATACATGTATAACATGTCTCCATAATCTACTGCAGGTAGAAAAGCAGCTGAGACGAGTCTTTTTCTCACCTCAAAGGAAAAGCAGGACTTATTTCTAAAGGAACAAGACTTGGTTGACCTAGTGCAAGCCGGGCCATTGATGTCTGGCCTCCTCTTGGCTTTCACACCCGAGTATAATACGTGTTCTGCACTAACCTCTGCATTGTAGTGATATACTATACAAGTGGCACTTTGTACAGTTTTAAGGGTTCCTGCCTGGGAAGTGCATGTCGACAAACATTTTGATATTTAATTCAATTCAACTTTATTGTAACACTAACAGTACAAACAACGCGATATCACGTATGTCACCATGACTGTGTAGGTCTTGACGCCACTTCTCACGCTACTTTCAACAATGGATAGTCAGTCAGTCAGTCATTTAGCTACTTTCACTCTTCTAGGCTCTCATGGGCCCAGCAAAAACAAAGAACAATGAAGCAACAATTACATTTATTGACATAAACTGTTTTATTAAGTTTCATGAATACAGATGTTAAAATGTAATTTGTACAAAAGAGAAAAAAGTAATGAAAATACAAATAAAGATTTAAAAAAAAAACTTCCAAAATGAATGCATTTGATAATTAATGTGAATCTATTAACAGTTTCATGAACATGGATGTTACAACTTAAAATTGTTTCAAAATAATGAATATACAAATGAAGATGATTTGTCCAAGAATACTGGCTAAACAAAAACAATAAAACCAAAAATTTATGAAGATGTAGAAAAAAGAAAGATTAATTCAACAGAGGAAGAAAAAAACTTAAAGTACAAACATTTTCATTCTGCTTGAATTTGAACATAGCAACTTTAACATGCTAACAAGAATATGTATTAATACGTATTCCTAAATGGAATAAAAAGTAGACAATAGGCCCTTTTCACGTCGTCATGGTAACAGCTTCTGCATTGAGAAACAGATGCATTACAACTTCCTGTTGCCAGCTGTGGCCTTCACTACATCGCTCCATAAACATGAAGAACAAAGACTGTTTCTGTTGACTCCTGATCTAAACTAGAGAAAGGCTACAAGTTCTTCACCTGAAGTTTCCTCTTCCATTATGAAGGAGAGTTTTGTCTTCAGTTTCTCCTCATCTGATGTCATCTCTTGACAGTCATCACCTCATTTGCATAACGTTATTACATCATGTATCTAGTGCTAGTAAACATTACAATTTTGTTGCTTTTGCTGTCTTTGTTGGATTGACTTGTCAATAAGTCGCAAAAAGAAAAAGATGCACTGGTTTATAAATATGGAAGCTGTTACCATGACGACGTGAAAAGGGCCAATATTGTTTGTCATCACACTCCATCTGAAACCAAATACAAACCCCACACAATCCTCCAGTTACCGGAGTTATTATCATTAATAGACTCTGAACCGGTTACGATACGACCCCTCAGAAAATGATAAGCAAATCTCTGTCAATGAGATTGGAATCAGTAATTCCATCACTTGTACATCCAGAGCAAACTGACTTCATTAAAGGGAGCCATTCCACAGAAAACACACAGATTATTCAACTTAATAAACCTCAAAAACAACACCAGCCATTCTTTATAGCATCTGTAGATGGTGAAAAGGCGTTCAACAGAGCAGGCTGCTCCTTTCTCTTCAACGCTCTTCACCATGTTGGAATCAGTTCATACTCAATTAAAGCGTGACTGTTTCTATAAAGACGAGCAGCCACGCATCCAAACCATTTTACTTATGAGGTACGAGGCAAGGATGTCTGTTACTGCCACTGTTGTTTTGTGCCTTTTGTTTCCCCCTGGCTGCCTCTATCAGACACAGTAACAGCATATCAGGCATCAAATCCAAAGCATACAATCATAAAATCAGTTAGTATGCCAATTTTTATTGTACATAACAAATCCCTCATCCTCCCTCCGGTATCTGGCTACTCCATCAATCATCAATCAATCAATGGTTATCAGATAAGTACAAAGCTAAAAGAAAAGAGTGTGCCACTTGAACTTTATTAATAGTGGACTCCATCAATTGGTCAAAATCTGAGATTCTGCGTCTAACCAAACTCAATTGGGATGGTGAGGTCTGGAACTTTTTACCTTTTTAAATGCAAAGCTCAATCTATTAAATACCAAGGAATCCACATCTCATCAAATTTAAACAATTATCCAAACTCAACTTTGTACCCTCACTAACAAAACGAACAATTTGGAAAGAAACTACCATTATCTCTAATAGGTTGAATTTCCACTGTCAAGATGAACATTCTTCCAAAAATCAATCACCTCTCCTCCATGACGCCTGTCAATCCACCATCAAGCTGGTTCTCATCTCAATTCTGCAGTCAACACATATTACTGGAAAGGCAAAAAACCTGAATGAAAATATCCAACTTCCAGGAACCCAAACCTTCTATCATTACTTCCTTTCACCTCAATTACAGAACATCCAGCACTAGACAAATAATGTAAACCCATCACAGCTTGACATAGAACAAACTACAACTCAAGAACTGCCCATCAAAGACATTTCATTCTTCAACAAAACCATTAAAACTCACAACTGCTTCAAAAGAAACTATCAACACCACTCTAACTGCCTGGTGGAAATCAAATGAAATCCTCCACCATAATGTTTCACCCTCTGTTCCTACTAACAAACAGAAAAACTTTTATTTTCCAGACAAGGAAGCTAAAAGGAATAACCAGCTTAGAACATTTATTCAATGAGGGCTTGCTCATGACCTTTGACCTCATTCAAGGAAAATACAACATATTGGATCACTGCTACTTCCAATACATCCAACTGAAAGAGAATCAAGAAAAAAACTATCAACAATCTACAAGGTAACAACTCCCCCTCCTTTATCAAAAACTCTGTTCACTCAAATCTAAATTTTTTTTATCACAAATCCTCTCCAGAAAATATCAATTCAAATAGACAAATGGACATCAGACCTTGGTATGCAACAATCCAGCATCAACTAGCAAAGTAAATGCAATAATACTTTTTCCATGACCTGCATTCCAAAACCTATTTAATACAGACTAAGATCCTCTGCAGAACCCACATCACCAGGCACAAACGTTACCATATGGGCTTCAGAGATAGCAACATATGCCCGATCCAAACCCTGAAAACAGTTAAGGTGCAATGATGCAACATGGGCCACAGATAAATTCAGTAATTACGCATTTAATTTATCGGCAATTTCCATCCACCACATGGATTTGAAGAACACAGTTAGCTGGATGAATATTAGCAAGACAATTTGAACCGGCAAACATGATATTAGCCTGCATAAATTAAACAACGTGCAAAGAATGGGATCCTGGGCACCAAACCAGCCTAAAAGTGTGTACGCAGATTTTCAGATTTATAAGAACAAACTTGGCTTGGGAATGTGTGTTCCGCTACGGCAACGTCGACCTATACATGCGCACATTTTGCAGACAGTGGAAAATGACGACTTCTATGGTAAAGTAGTGAAATAAAGTAAAAATGCCCTTTACACTCAGTTCATTTCCAGGCCGACTCCACATGAACTTAGAAAGCCCTCTAATATGCTGCGTAATTTGTTGCCTATCGTTTGTCCAAAAAGAATTTACATTTCATTATAGTCTCATATTGTGTGAATTAGTCTCAGTTAAGTTCATTACAGTCTTTTAGCAGAGCCTCAATTGGTCCAATAATTGCATTGGAGATGCCGGTGCCGGGCGCACAGCTGTCCTCCAGCCTCCACTTCAACATCGGTTGTAGCCGCTGTCTGATCCTCCCCCCTCCTGCAGACAGTGGAGGCGCTCTGCAGCAGTTCAGATGCACCGGTGTCTCTTCAAAGAAGATGAGCGAGAGAAGTTTTTCTTACACCGGTCACACCAGTATGGTTTCTCCCCAGTGTGGATACGCTGGTGTAAACTGTATGCATGAGAATAATTGAAACTCATCCCACATTGGTCACAGTGGTATGGTCTCTCTCCAGTGTGGATACGCAGGTGCTGCGTGTATGCATGAGAATGACGGAAACTCTTCCCACATTGGTCACAGTGGTATGGTTTCTCCCCAGTGTGGATACGCTGGTGTAAACTGTATGCACTTGATTGAATGAAACTCTTTCCACATTGGTCACACCAGTATGGTTTCTCCCCAGTGTGGATACGCTGGTGTTCCCTGTATCTATTTGAATGCCTGAAACTCTTTCCACATTGGTCACAGTGATATGGTTTCTCCCCAGTGTGAATACGCTGGTGTTGCTTGTATGTACTTAATTGACAGAAACTCTTCCCACATTGGTCACAGTGATATGGTTTCTCCCCAGTATGAATACGCTGGTGTTGCTTGTATGTACTTAACTGACAGAAACTCTTCCCACATTGCTCACAGCAGTATGGTTTCTCTCTCGTGTGAATGCATCGATGTCTTGTTAGGTGACTTGACTGACTGAAAGATTTCCCACACTCCTGACAGGAGTATGGTTTCTCTCCTGTATGAACTCTCTGATGATCCTTTAATTGTCGAAGTCCTGTGAACGCTTTGTCACACTGCTGACAGCGGTGACGTTTGGGTCTGGTGTCTCTCTGTTTCTGTAGAGAAAGATATAAAGAAAGAGATCAGACGGGGGGGCAGGAGCTAGCTAATAGTTTTAATTAATTACTTAATTACTACTTCTGATAAAGTATTATAAACTATGAAACCATATGATAACAGACAAATAATATCCTGTGGTATGTAATGTGTAATATCATATTTACTGTCATAACATATTCCACATGATACAATATATGAGAGCATCATATTTTATTTCATCCAGACCTGGACAACAGCAGCGGCTGATGTACTGAGACATCTTGTATTGTCAAATATCTTATCATGAATGTATGAATAACCAAGCCAACAGGCTAATGTTGCCAAGAGGGAGGAAGAAAGAATAATTAGCAATCATAGGTATTGTCATACATCAAATAAATATACAAGCTAACAGGTTAATGTTCCCAACAGATCAACATCAATGTTACAACAGTGATAGTTTTTCTCACTTCTTCTGAAGAATTCATTTTGCCTCCTTTGTGGCGAACACCAAATTCAACACAGCTGTCCTGAACTGAGACAAAATGGCCGACAATCTTCCTCTCCTCCTCCGCCAGATGCTTCTCTTCTTGCCAATCAGCTCTGACATCAACAAACAGACAGTCGTTAAGGAGTCGTGAGGAAACATTACGGCTTCATTAGTGTTGACATCATTGAATTATTTTTAATTTTAAAAATTAAATATTTAATTTTTAATTGCCCTCCGATGCCAACAGAAACTGAATCATTCTGCTGCACTGAATTTCAGCGTGGGCAGTTTTTGTTGGATGCTGTCGCCGACGCCAACCCCGAGAGAGCCCGTGTGTACGTTACTATGCATGAAAGTTTTACTCCTCACTTGGACAGAGGTGTGCTGGAGACCTTCTTCAAGATACCGAAGATAAACTGGAAAAGACAGCCAAGACCAGCAGGGCCGAGAGGGCAGATGACTGAGTGAGTATTTTTGTCACCCAACGCTATGTTTTGGCCAACAAAGTAATAGCTATAGGCTAGGGTGGTGATACACGGCAAAGTTGGACAAACGGTTTTCTCAACACGTTTGTACTAATTGCATGGCAACCTCTTGTTACCCAGATCAATTCTATAGTATATTTTCACCAGTCTATCATATTAGCAAAAAAGTTGCCCAGTGTATCCTGTATCCGTAACCCTGACATTATTTGTTGTCTTAGCTAAGCTAACTTGCTATTACAATGACCACTGTGTTTTGTGTTTACAATAGCTGCTAACGTTACAGTATATGATCAGTACTAGTAGCCTCCAAGGGCCGTATTGACAAAACATTTTATCTTACCACTAGGACTCCCAAATAGCACTAAAAGTTACTAGCTAAGAGTTTCCTCTTAAAACCTATTCACGAAGCTGCTGAGACCAACTTTTACTAAGGAATGGGGAGAAATCTTAAGCTAAGAGAAAGGGCGGGGTTGACCTCGTTGCTATGGATGATGTTGTGTTTCATGAAACAGTGATTGGCTGATAGGGGATGGGTCTCTGTCAGTGAATTCATCATAGAAATACTAGGGCTGGACCCGAATATTCGACTATTCGGATATTCGTTCGTTGGGTAAGTATTCGGTTTTCAATTTTGGGATTCGGATATTAGTTTTTTTAATGTAATTTTATATGTAATGATCGCTGCTTGGGTGTCTATATAGTGACGTCACACTTCCGCTCTTGCGGAGTCAGAGCTTGACCTATATCACAACAACGTCTGCCCTTAATAAAACTACAGCTGAAGTATGAAGCTTTTCGTCTGGTGTTCATCTCTTCTTCTCTAATGACTCCCCAGAGATCATCCACATCTCTACAAACGGCGCCCGAACCGTGTCGTGATCACCTCGGATTTAAGCTCTCTGAGTGAGGTCGGACTGTTGTTTGAGTTCAAGTGGATTCGGCGTGGTCGCCGTGGACCGCTATCTCTGTGCTATGACGGTGTCTCAGTGGATATAAATGGTGCTAAGCTACATTTTCCTCGGCTGCTAACTGAAGGAGCTACAAGAGCGCTAGCTGGCCGGTTGCCAAGAGGTTGCCGCTGAGTTTGCTCTCTCGTGTTGGAGCGTGTAGGAGCGACGGACCTGTGGACTCCACCGAGGATGTTTTGTTTTCAGCGCTGTGTTTTTGTGAGGAGGAACTGTGACTATGTGTGAACTTTGTCGGGTGAACTGTTGCCCGTGTATGGAAAGCCAAGCAGTTTGAAGGTGCGTGACTCTTAACACGCCCAGCCTTCCCCCCCCGCTTCAATTGCTTCAATTGACTACATTTACCATCAACACTGATTGGACAGCCACATAAACAGTGGTGAATAAGTCCTTTAAAGCTGCAATAAGCGATTTTCCAACCACTAGAGGGCGACAGAAACCGCAACACATTTTGTAAATAAACCACAGCAAAGCTGCTGGACTACGGAGGCCCCTAAGGACAAAACTAGCGAAGGACCGTGCATAAAGGCTAATAGCTAAGCTAAACGTACCTACAGAGAAGTGTCGCCGGTTACCAGTCTCACTTTGACAGATCTTTCTTCCACTGAAGGTCACATGACCCACAATGACAAGTGAAGAGGCAGGTAGCAAGTTTACTAGTTTAACAGTTCACTAGTTTAACAGTTCACTAGTTTAACAAGTTTACTAGTTTAACAGTTCACTAGTTTAACAGTTCACTAGTTTAACAAGTTTACTAGTTTAACAGTTTACTCGCTCGCTTCATCGATTCCAACATTACGAGACTTTTTTTCAGGAATGGGAGGGGGTGAGCGCCGCTTTTAAAAAGCGAGGGAGGAGACAAGCTAGGTTTAAAAAAACAAAAAGCTACTGAATGGAGGGGGAGGAGTCCGAGTTTTGACAACAAGCTTTAGAAAAGAGAAAACAGCAACACAGCTGGATATTGGTTTATATCATTATGTCTCAAGGAAATCTCCACACAGCACACATTAGCTTCAGGATTGGTTATAGGTTCTGAAATCGCTTATTGCAGGTTTAAAAACTGTTTTCAGCTTTGCTCCATCAGCCAACAGCACAAGGTTTAAGGCAGAGGATAACATTAGTAAGTACATGGTTACCAGTGGAATAAATGAGAAGCAAATGTTCCAGTGTAAATAGGAGTTGGTTCGTTTTGAGGTGACGTGTTACTTGGAGAGTTGTTTGTCCACTCATACAGCTGATATCGCTGGTCAAACTAATCTAAAATGTTAAATTAACTCTGATGGGTGTGGACTGACAGAAACACTGTATAGTGTTGATTTGCACAGATCCTTTAAAGAAGAAAGAGAAGAAAAACCTACAGAAAGTTAAAAGTGGGTCTACAGTGTTTAAATCATGTCCATGTAGGTCTATTTCACTGCTGGGAAGTCTTCCATCTTTGAACCCACTAAGTATTTTTTAACTGACTACTGATTTGTTCCAAATGTGTCTTTCATGATCAATAGTACTTGGATATTTGGGGCAGATGACAATTTAAACCACTTACATATCATAAGAGTAGTAACCTTAGCTTCCCGTCTAGGGCAGCAACACGCCTAAGCGTCTAGTCTGCTGCAAAGAAAAGGAAGACGAAGAAGAAGTGTGTAAAGCAACATGGCGGCCTACTGTTGGCGGGAGAACAACAAAGAGAGAAAAGAAGTTTCCTCTCGGTCTTCCTGGTTTATCTGAGTCCAGTAGTTCCTGATAGCAGTCCGGGTTAAAAGCTGTAAAGCTGTAAGCAGCCTAGCCGTTTAAAGTCAGCGGGTTTCTTCCAGATCCTCGGTGCTAACTTTGTGCTGTCTTAGCTCGGATGTGTTATGCTAGGCTACTACCGTGTTAGTCCTACGGTAGATGTGCACGGTTGTGCTCGTTGTAGCGCCGCGGAGAGCGTCCGGTAACTCCGACCGGAAGACTCCAGGTCAGATAAATCACATTTCATTTGTTTTTCTCTGCCGTAACTTCACAGATTACAGACTCGCTCCTGCGGAACGCAGCGGATCTGAGTTTTGTTTTGTCCTCCGTTACTGGTCTTAGTATTCATTCAACAGATAGTAGCCTCACCGTTTTCTGAGCCGCCCGCCTGCGCTTTGTCGGAGCAGGAACGAAGCCTCTTTCTCTTGCAGTGTTACAAACTGAGCCGCACACTAAAAAAGCAGCGAAAAATGCCTCACATTTAGATTGAGACGAACTTTTATGGAGCTAGGAGATTATCTTCGGCTGGCTGCAAGTAGGTCTATCTGCAGCCTGCAGACTCGCTACAAGTCAGAACAAGAAACGCCCCCTCATCACGACAGCTTTTATTTCAAACTCGTGGCAGAGGAGATGCTAGAAGCTAACTGGCTATCAACAGACCGCTGCTTCTATGCTATTTGGTTAGCAACTTAACGTAGCTAAGTTGACTCTGATGCTATGATATGTGGTTAGCAAGCTATCAATGGCAAGTTGAAAAACAATCGTTTTCATCGGAAATTATTTTTTTTTTGCCTCCTGCAAAGTAAAGCTGTGTGAAACTAGCCACAATAAGGAAAGTCACTTCCGGTAGAATTTCTTAGCCTTCAAAATAAACGTCTTGATGTTTTAACGAAATGGTATTTCCCTTGTTGATAATAAATAAAAACATGTTAATCACAGAACCCCCTCCAAGAAGCTTTAAGGCATATGAAACAGTTTAACTTGTATGTTATTTATATGCAAGTAAAGATAATACAGGAATGTTGTACCTTACAGTACATTTGTACTTTCTTTAAGGGCAATCCTACCTAACTACTTCCCCAGACAACAGTCGACTTATTATTGTTAAATAACACTAGTGGTACTCTCTCATCCCAATCTCTCTGGGAATCAAGGTAGTGTTTTCCCATATCGATTTCAATGTTTGGTGTAACCTCTTTAAGGCTTCCTGGGACTGACAATGGTAGGCATTAGGTAGTCTGTGGTCCATGCCTAGTGTCTTGAGCAGTTGTGTAGACACTTTTGATCTGAAATTGGTACCTTGATCAGTTTGCACTACTTTAGGGAGACCAAAAGTAGAGAAGAACTTAGAGCCTTGGTTCAGGCTTTGGCAATGATGATGCACGAGGGAAACCTGGTTGCTGCGCACATGATAGTAAGGAGGAACTGATTCCCTGATGTTGACTTGGGCAGAGGACCAAGACAGTCAACAATCACATTTTCAAAGGTTGCACTTGTTATAGATATAGGGCAGAGAGGAGCAGGAGGAATTGCTTGTTTTGGCTTACCCATGACTTTGCAAGGATGACATGCATGGCAGTATCTAGTGACATCAGTCTTCAAACCAGGCCGGAAAAAGTGCAGCATGGTCAGACCACTGACGCATCAGCAGACCATCCTCAAGGAAATAGGCCACCTTCTTGTTCTTGGCCTCCTCCTGTCTTAGGACAAAGGATAGACACTTTGCAATGGTTACATCACATTGTTGTACCGTTACAAACTCTTCATGAGAAATGGGCAAGTGCAAAGTCTCAGAGCTTAAGTCAGGCAACGCTGCCTCGGATTTGACATCAGCTTGTTCCTGCGGAGAGAACACAATGTCTTCCTTCACTGGGGATGAAACACGAAAAGTGTCAGACAGATCAACATCACCCTTTTTGGACTTTGCTCGGGTAATTATGCAAGGCGGAAAAGCACCAGGGCAACTTTTTGCTTTGTCGTCAAACACTGGGTCTAGGTTTGGCCTGTCCTAAACCTCCAGAACTGGTGTCACCACCGGTAATGTCATTACACCTGATGACGTCCACACCCTTCACTGGAAGGGCGGCTACTTTGAAGAACCCAGTTACAAGGTTAGACTGCACATGGACCTTGTGAAGGGGCGCTGGTACAAAACCCATCTCAATACCCTCAACAATTGCACTGGAATGACAGTTGCAGCACATCAACAAGGATGAATGACTGGATGCTACAAGTATATCTGAGGATCTTAATTGGCTTCTGGTAGCGCTTCTTCCTCTGGACAAATCAGCAGGAATGGCTCAGTGTTGAGAGACGCTGTTCAATTCTGCACAGCATTTTATATGAGACTCTGTCTGTTGGATAGCAGCACTTTTATTGTTTTACCATTCACATTAATGAAACCTTAATATTTCCTCAATAGGTTTAATTCTTCATAGAAATGCTTGGATCCTAAAATCATTGCTTGCTGCTATATTGTTATTACTATTATTATTATTATGATTATTGCTGTTTTTTTGTGTGTTCCCTGTCTTACCGACTGTCTCTGGTTGATGATGTCAGAGCTGATTGGAGGGAAGAGAAGCTTCTGGCAGAGGAGGAGAGGAACGTTGTCGGCCATTTTTGGAATTGGTGTTCGCCACTAAGGAGGCAAAATGAATTCTTCAGAAGAGGTGAGAAAAAATATCACTGCTACAACATCACAGTGTTCATATGATTATCTATTATATGATGTGGGATGTTATGACAGAACATATGATATTCCACAGGATGTATGATGTGCTGTGTGTCACGTAAGATATGGGTTCATAGCTGATAATATTTTGTAGGGGTATGTATCTCTCCTTCTGAGACGATTCGATACATATCTTGATACGTTATCAACGATCCGATTCATGTAAGATACATTTTAAGCAGCAACGATTCAATACGATTCAATTCAGCCCAGTTTAGATGCGATACAATATGAATACGATGCGATTCATTATCATGGAAAAGGTTCCATTTTAATTCTACTACATCCTGGTTGCAATAAGAAATCTAGTAGGGAGGCTTAAATCAACAGAATCCAGTTACAGGAGAGAGAAAGATTTACATTGAAATGGTTCCTTTAAATGACCTGATAACATCCTACTTGGAATGTAATTTGTTGTTGAAAATCAGTCAACTCAACATAATAGGCTACTTTAAAACTTGCCACAGTGTTTATTGATAATGCATTGCTGCAGTGTTACGTACACTAAAACAATGTAAACATGTAGGCTACTGTATAATTGCTAAAAAAAATAATAAAGATGACTGCTAATCTTTATGCTGGGGCAATGTAAACAGCTGAATGACCAAAAAAAACAAACTTGGTGCTCTTCTAGGCAAGGGAGTGGGCTATTTTAGGACCACCTGTGATATCTGTAATTCCATTGCAAACGATATGCCACTCTACATTTTTTACATAAGTTTCTGTTATGATAATATCACTGGAACTACCTGCAGGTGAAGAGTGAAGCAGGTAGGCTACACTTTCTCCAACAGCAGATCCGTGGTGTGGTTTGGTGTGGGACGCAGGATTTGTAGCGGTCTGTGTGTTTCACAGCAGCTTCTGCATACTGCCACACTGTTGTCCAGTTTTCCGCCTTTCTTATTCAAGTGAGCACACTTGGGGCTTATAGACATTTGGTGGTGCATCATATATTTGTTTTTCTCTGTTGCTTGACATTCTCTGACATTTCGCATTCTCTGTTCTACAACAATGAGGGAAAAAGTTTCTCTCCGCCTGAGCGAGGGAGGGGAGGATCCGCTTCCCTCCTCACAGACTGACAGGCAGCAGGCAGGGACAAACAAGCCTAGATAGGGAGAGAGAGAAATTAAATTAATTCAGTAGCCTGCTACAATAATATTTTATGAGATACGCGTCATATATGGCATATAATGTCACGATTTGTCTAAACTTTTGACCGATACAAGCTGTTTGAATCGATATAGCCGTATCTTAAACATTTAGATCGGTCATCGATTTGAATCGGTGAATTGTTACACCCCTAGTATTTTGTCAGAGGTTGTAGTTAAATTTGACCCCTTTTGGCTGGTTCCACCATCCCATGCCTTCTTACACTCTGTACATCTTTTTCTCTCTCTTCATCTCTTTCTCTCTGGAAACAGAGAGACACAGACAGTGCCAGACTTCACCGCTGTCAGCTGTGTGACAAAGCATACAAAACAAAGCAAGACTTGCAGTGTCACCAGAGAGTTCACACTGGAGAGAAACCATTCCACTGTGAGCAATGTGGGAAGAGTTTCAGTTTAGCAAGTTCACATAGGCAACACCAGCGTATTCACACTGGAGAGAAACCTTACCACTGTGACCAGTGTGGGAAGAGTTTCAATCATCAAACTACATACAAGAAACACCTGCGAATTCACACTGGAGAGAAACCCTACCACTGTGAACATTGTGGGAAGAGTTTCAGTCGTCATACTACACACAAGAAACACCTGCGTGTTCACACTGGAGAGAAACCCTACCACTGTGACCAGTGTGGGAAGAGTTTCACTCAATCAAGTACATACAGGCAACACCAGCGTGTCCACACTGGAGAGAAACCATACTGGTGTGACCGGTGTAAGAGAAACTTCGCCTGGTCATCTCAGCTGAAGAGACACCGCTGCATCTGAACTGCTGCAGAGCGCCTCCGCTGTCTGCAGGAGGAACAAGCGTCTCTCTGTCCAACCCACGCAGGAAGCTCAAGTGTTCAGGTCACAACAAACCTGGAGCCAGACTACTGCTCCTATCTGATCTCTGAACTCAAAATTTTAAAAAATCTGGTACCCCTTCCTTTTACAGTCCCCTAATTACTAAGTATTTACCCGGTAAATATATGGTAAATTATAGTATATTATTGGGTAATTACCACTGGTAAATAAGTAAGTAAATACAGAGAAACTACAGCTGAAATACTAAGAAAAACCTCCACTATTACCCATCAACTCAACTAAGTACCGTGTAGTTGTGACCGTTTTAAGTTGGTAATAACTCAGATATAATTGCGTACTTCCTAGGAAAGTCGGCAACCAATTCTTAGAAACACCTCCTCTATTACCCATCAATTCAAGTTACAATTGTAGTTATCCAAGGTTTATGTTGGTAACAGCCAAAGTTTAATTATGTACTATCTAGAAATTAAGATTGCTTTCCAATAAATTACTTTTTCTTATATAGTTATTGTTCATGGCTACACCCATTTATAAAGGGTTTATTAGATTTACCTTAGAAACTATGGAATTGTTTTTATTTAAGTTGAAAAATTACATCAATACTTACCTGGTAACAACCTCTGCAGGAACAGTTTTCCTCTAGTGTCATGGTACATCTTATTAAATACTGGATACGTTCTTGCAGATGTTTTTACAATTTACTCAGTAAGTAAGCTGGAACTGTACTGTGAAAGGAAGCCTTGTGTGTTTCCATGGTATCATCATGTTCTTACCATATTCGTTGTAATAGATTATTCCATTGTCCATGCAGTTAACAGGAACTTGTACCATATATGTTCCACAACATGACTAAGTAAAACATGACAATTTACTCAGTAAGTAAGCTGGAACTGTACTGTGAAAGGAAGCCTTGTTTGTTTCCATGGTTACCAGGCTCTTACCATATCCCTTGTAACTGGTTATTCCCTTTTCCATGCAATAAACACAAACTCTTACCATGTATGTTCTGCAACGTTACTAAGTAAGACATTACAATTTACAGAGTAAGTAAACTGAAACTGTACTGTAAAAGAAAGCAATGTTTAATCCCATGGTATTACAAAGTCCTTACCACATCCTTTCATCAAAAAGGATGGTTTCCTTTCCCATGCAATATAGACAAACTTGTACCATATGTTCCATAGTGTTACTAACTAAAACATGACATTTTATTGAATAAGTACGCCGAAACAGGAGAACTGCAGGAGAAATTGAGTACTCCAATTTGACAATAAATTAAATAAGTAAATCTCTCTGAATTAATAAATGGCGATGCCTCCACTTAGTAGTGTTTAAAGAATTTAAACAATATCTACTAAGAATTTCAATTTCTACAATTAACCTGAACTCAATGTCCCCCTTTGAAATATTATGGCATTGTTTGTCATTATTATTTTGACATCAAACATTAATATGGGAGCTCACTTATTGAATTTGACGATTAAATACATAGTAATTGGTTTAAAACCGTATTTATACAGGCAAGGCAAAACGCCCTAACCGGAAGTCTCATTTTCTGTCATCCTTTAGCAGATTCGTTCCGCTGGTTCGAATTAACAGAAAATAATACTTCCGGTTTGGGCGTTTTGCCTTCAAAATAAAAGCGCCAGATTTTAAACGTATAAATACTGTTTTAAACCAATTACTTTGTATTTAATCTTCAAATTCAATAAGTGAGCACCAATATTAATGTTTGATGTCAAAATAATAAAAAAATTAACTATTAAATTTAACTATAAACGCTGCATATATTCCACTTTTTGACATTTTCTGACTACATTGGACACTGTACAGTTTACCTTTATTTGTATGTGCACAAGTTCTATGTCAAAACACTCCTGCTGACCTGTACTTTCACTACAAACTAACATTTAGGTCCAAGCTGTTTAAAAAAAGCCATGACAGGCCCTCAAAGTCAGCCATACTGTAATAATGTGACACTTTCTGACTAAATTGGACACTGTACAGTTTACCTTTATTTGTATGTGCACAAGTGAAATAAAGAATAAAGTATCTAAGACACACATTCGAAACTGTAAAATTTGTATTTACTGGTTTCAATGGCAGGTATGACTGAAAAAAAGAAATGTGACAAATTAGATATGAAATGTATACATAAATAATAAATAAAGCATAGAATACTTATAGTAGCAAAGTGGCAAAAAAGTGTAGATGTGTCTTGGTGCTGGTTGAACACATCAGCTGCAGTCTCTCTGCATCCTCGCTTGACAATATTCTCCTAGAGCAGAAACACAAGATTCTTTTAGGTAGTTTGTCCACGAGTAATGAGTTTACATACATCCACTAAGTAATCACAGAAGTATCTCATCTTCATGTAACCAGCTACGTTTGCGTTGTTCATGTTTGATCTTTCTGAACACAGATGTGTCTTTTCCTATTCCACTTCGATTACCTGCTGCTAAAGACCTGGGGTCTGCATTTGCCAGTGTGGCGGTGTAATGGCTAAATGCAGAAGTGTTTTCTAGTAATCTGCCAAGTTCCTCACGCTCTGGGCCTCTAATTGGTCTAGCCCTCAATTTGTCTTTAGTGTGGAATATGTCACCAGTGTAAGTAATATAAAATATACCTTCACTCTGAGAATGGAGAACAATTTGGAATGTCATTGGACATGAATCATGCAGACATGAGCCATTGATGGTGAGGTATGGAGTTTTTGTAATCCTCACTTTAGCAGTAGAAAAGTAGTGCTTCTCAAAACGAACTATGCAGTAGGGATTGGATTTCTTGATCTTGCCATAAAATAGCCCTTGCCATTTATATTTTTGGAATGTGTTCTTTTCCTTGTCTATTTTGGAGTGAAAAATTTGTCTATTTGTCTCAGGCAAATATCGCCGGACTATCATTCCACTGCAGCATGGTGGTTCTGAAACACTGACGTCATCTCACCAAAGACTCCTCAACCTTTGGCTAGCTTGGACCTAAATGTTAGTGTGTAGTGAAAGTACAGGTCTGCAGGAGTGTTTTGACATAGAACTTGTGCACATACAATGAAAGTTAAACTGTACAGTGTCCAATTTAGTCAGAAAATGTCAGAAAGTGTATTATATGCAGCATTTATAGTTAAAAATGGCACATTATGGTATTTTTCTATTATTTTGACATCAAACATTAATATGGGTGCTCATTTATTGAATTTGACGATTAAATACAAAGTAATTGGTTTAAAGCAGTATTTATACGTTTAAAATGTCGCGCTTTTATTTTGAAGGCAAAACGCCCAAACCGGAAGTGTTATTATGTTACTTCGAACCAGCGGAACGCATCTAGCTGGCGGAACACAGCCAGCCGAAGATGATCTCCTAGCTCGATAAAAGTTCGTCTCAATCTAAATGTGAGGCATTTTTCGCTGCTTTTTTAGTGTGCGGCTCAGTTTGTAACACTGCAAGAGAAAGAGGCTTCATTTCTGCTCCGAGAAAGCGCAGGCGGGCGGCTCAGAAAACGGTGAGGCTACTATCTGTTGAATGAATACTAAGACCAGTAACGGAGGACAAAACAAAACTCAGATCCGCTGCGTTCCGCAGGAGCGAGTCTGTAATCTGTGAAGTTACGGCAGAGAAAAACAAATGAAATGTGATTTATCTGACCTGGAGTCTTCCGGTCGGAGTTACCGGACGCTCTCCGCGGCGCTACAACGAGCACAACCGTGCACATCTACCGTAGGACTAACACGGTAGTAGCCTAGCATAACACATCCGAGCTAAGACAGCACAAAGTTAGCACCGAGGATCTGGAAGAAACCCGCTGACTTTAAACGGCTAGGCTGCTTACAGCTTTACAGCTTTTAACCCGGACTGCTATCAGGAACTACTGGACTCAGATAAACCAGGAAGACCGAGAGGAAACTTCTTTTCTCTCTTTGTTGTTCTCCCGCCAACAGTAGGCCGCCATGTTGCTTTACACACTTCTTCTTCGTCTTCCTTTTCTTTGCAGCAGACTAGACGCTTAGGCGTGTTGCTGCCCTAGACGGGAAGCTAAGGTTACTACTCTTATGATATGTAAGTGGTTTAAATTGTCATCTGCCCCAAATATCCAAGTACTATTGATCATGAAAGACACATTTGGAACAAATCAGTAGTCAGTTAAAAAATACTTAGTGGGTTCAAAGATGGAAGACTTCCCAGCAGTGAGATAGACCTACATGGACATGATTTAAACACTGTAGACCCACTTTTAACTTTCTGTAGGTTTTTCTTCTCTTTCTTCTTTAAAGGATCTGTGCAAATCAACACTATACAGTGTTTCTGTCAGTCCACACCCATCAGAGTTAATTTAACACTTTAGATTAGTTTGACCAGCGATATCAGCTGTATGAGTGGACAAACAACTCTCCAAGTAACACGTCACCTCAAAATGAACCAACTCCTATTTACACTGGAACATTTGCTTCTCATTTATTCCACTGGTAACCATATACTTACTAATGTTATCCTCTGCCTTAAACCTTGTGCTGTTGGCTGATGGAGCAAAGCTGAAAACAGTTTTTAAACCTGCAATAAGCGATTTCAGACCCTATAACCAATCCTGAAGCTAATGTGTGCTGTGTGGAGATTTCCTTGAGACAAAATGATATAAACCAATATCCAGCTGTGTTGCTGTTTTGTCCTCTTTTCTAAAGCTTGTTGTCAAAACTCGGACTCCTCCCCCTCCATTCAGTGTGGTTGCGGACATTCATTTCCATATCTTTATAGGCTACTGTGGATTTCATTACATTACGTCATTTAGCAGACGCTTTTCTCCAAAGCGACTTACAATAAGTACATTTTGTCAACAGTCTTCGTCAGCTAAGCCTTTTAATAGGAATAAGTAGCATTTGTTGAATTATTTATTATTATTATTATTATTTTAATGTAGAAGGGTAAGAAGATAGGTTAGTTCAAGAGGGGTCCAGGTGTAACCTGAAGAGATGTGTCTGATTACCTCTTTTAAAAAACCTTGTTGGTAGGATATCAAGGGAATATGTGATATATATAAGATATGTGCTCAAAATAACTCAATGATGTCAACACTAATGAAACCGTAATGTTTCCTCAAGAGTTTTAAGTCTTCATAAAGCTGCTGGGACCTACAATCACTGTTAGCAGCTGTATTATTACTATTATTATTATTATTATTGTTTTTATGGGTGTTCCCTTGTCTTAACGACTGTCTCTGTTTGTTGACATCAGAGCTGATTGGCAGGAAGAGAAGCATCTGGCGGAGGAGGAGAGGAACACTGTCGGCCATTTTGTCTCAGTTCAGGACAGCTGTGTTGAATTTGGTGTTCGCCACAAAGGAGGCAAAATGAATTCTTCAGAAGAAGTGAGAAACACTATCACTGTTGTAACATTGATGTTGATCTGTTGGGAACATTAACCTGTTAGCTTGTATATTTATTTGATGTATGACAATACCTATGATTGCTAATTATTCTCTCTTCCTCCCTCTTGGCAACATTAGCCTGTTGGCTTGTTTATTCATACATTCATGATAAGATATTTGACAATACAAGATGTCTCAGTACATCAGCCGCTGCTGTTGTCCAGGTCTGGATGAAATAAAATATGATGCTCTCATATATTGTATCATGTGGAATATGTTATGACAGTAAATATGATATTACACATTACATACCACAGGATATTATTTGTCTGTTATCATATGGTTTCATAGTTTATAATACTTTATCAGAAGTAGTAATTAAGTAATTAATTCAAACTATTAGCTACTCCCCCCCCCGTTTGATCTCTTTCTTTATATCTTTCTCTACAGAAACAGAGAGACACCAGACCCAAACGTCACCGCTGTCAGCAGTGTGACAAAACATTCACAACACGTCAAAAGTTAGAGAGTCATCAGAGAGTTCATACAGGAGAGAAACCATACTCCTGTCAGGAGTGTGGGAAATCTTTCAGTCATTCAAGTGACCTAACAAGACATCGACGCATTCACGCGGGAGAGAAACCATACTGCTGTGAGCAATGTGGGAAGAGTTTCAGTCAGCCAAGTAATTTCAGGCAACACCAGCGTGTTCACACTGGGGAGAAACCATACCACTGTGACCAATGTGGGAAGAGTTTCAGTCAGCCAAGTAATTTCAGGCAACACCAGCGTATTCACACCGGAGAGAAACCATACCACTGTGACCAATGTGGGATGAGTTTCAGTGATCCTAATGCATACCGGCAACACCAGCGTATCCACACTGGGGAGAAACCATATCACTGTGACCAATGTGGGAAGAGTTTCAGGCATTCAAATAAATACAGGGAACACCAGCGTATCCACACTGGGGAGAAACCATACTGGTGTGACCGGTGTAAGACAAACTTCTCTCGGTCATTTTCTTTGAAGAGACACCGGTGCATCTGAACTACTGCAGAGCGCCTCCACTGTCTGCAGGAGGGAGGAGGATCAGACAGCGGCTACAACCGATGTTGAAGAGGAGGCTGGAGGACAGCTGTGCGCCCGGCACCGGCATCTCCAATGCAATTATTGGACCAATTGCGGCTCTGCTAAAAGACTGTAATGAACTTAACTGAGACTAATTCACACAATATGAGACTATAATGAAATGTAGGTTATTTTTGGACAAACGATAGGCAATAAATTACGCAGCATATTAGAGGGCTTTCTAAGTTCATGTGGAGTCGGCCTGGAAATGAACTGAGTGTAAAG
The DNA here is from genome assembly GCF_048128805.1 of Centroberyx gerrardi. NCBI lineage: Eukaryota > Metazoa > Chordata > Actinopteri > Beryciformes > Berycidae > Centroberyx > Centroberyx gerrardi. The sequence continues at coordinate 149,292 of NC_136019.1, read as the reverse complement.
GGCATTTTTACTTTATTTCACTACTTTGCCATAGAAGTCGTCATTTTCCACTATCTGCAAAATGTGTGCATGCATAGGTCGACGTTGCCATAGCGGAACGCACATTCCCAAGCCAAGTTTGTTCTTATAAATCTGAAAATCTGCATACACACTTTTAGGCGGTTTTTTTGCCCAGTATCCCATTCTTAACACGTTTAATTCATGCAGGCTAATATCATGTTTGCCGGTTCAAATTGTCTTGCTCATATGCATCCAGCTAACTGTGTTCTTCAAATCCATGTGGTGGATGGATCTATCAAACATAGATATACATGATGTAAGAGTTAATAAAACTGAAGGCTATGTGGAAGAAAAACATCTTAACTATGAAATGCAACACTGCAACAATTGCAGGTCATGGAAAAAGTGTTATTACATGTACTTTTCCAGATGATGCTGGATTGTTGCATACCAAGGTCTGATGCCCATTTGTCTATTTGAATTTATATTTTCTGGAGATGATTTGTGATATTTTTTTTAGGTTCGAGTGAACAGAGTTTTTGATAAAGGAGGGGGAGTTGTTACTTTGTAGATTGTTGATAGTTTTTTTCTTGATTCTCTTTCAGTTGGATGTATTGGAAGTAGCAGTGATCTAGTATGTTGTATTTTCCTTGAATGAGGTCAAAGGTCATGAGCAAGCCCTCAGTTCTAAGCTGGTTATTCCTTTTAGCTTCCTTGTCTGGAAAATAAAAGTTTTTCTGTTTGTTAGTAGGAACAGAGGGTGAAAAGTTATGGTGGAGGATTTCATTTGATTTCCACCAGGCAGTTAGAGTGGTGTTGATAGTTTCTTTTGAAGCAGTTGTGAGTTTTTATGGTTTTGTTGAAGAATGAAATGTCTTTGATGGGCAGTTCTTGAGTTGTAGTTTGTTCTATGTCAAGCTGTGACGGGTTTACATTATTTGTCTAGTGCTGGATGTTCTGTAATTGAGGTGAAAGGAAGTAATGATAGAAGGTTTGGGTTCCTGGAAGTTGGATATTTTAATTAAGGTTTTTTTTGCCTTTCCAGTAATATGTGTTGACTGCAGAATTGAGAGGAGAACCAGCTTGATGGTGTGGAGTGTTCATCTTGACAGTGGAAATTCAACCTCTTAGAGATAATGGTAGTTTATTTCCAAATTGTCCTTTATTTTTTTGTAGTGAGGGTACAAAGTTGAGTTTGGATAATTGTTTAAATTTGATGAGATGTGGATTCCTTGGTATTTAATAGATTGAGCTTTGCATTTAAAAAGGTAAAAAGTTCCAGACCTCACCATCCCAGTTGAGTTTGGTTAGAGGCAGAATCTCAGATTTTGACCAATTGATGGAGCCCACTATTAATAAAGTTCAAGTGGCACATTATTTTCTTTTTGTTTCATGCTTTACTGATGATTGATTGATTGCTTGATGATTGATGGAGTAGCCAGATACCGGAGGGAGGATGGGGGATTTGTTATTTACAATAAAATGTCATCAGCATACAAACTGATTTTATGATCGTATGCTTTGGATTTGATGCCTGATATGCTGTTACTGTGTCTGATAGAGGCAGCCAGGGGGAAACAAAAGGCACAAATAACAGTGGCAGTAACAGACATCCTTGCCTCGTACCTCATAAGTGAAATAGTTTGGATGTGTGTCTGCTCGTCTTTATAGAAGCAGTCGGTGAGTTGTAGAGTATTTTTATCCAGTTAATGAAGTACAAACCGATTCCAACATGATGAAGAGTTGAAGAGAAAGGAGCAGCCTGCTCTGTTGAACGCCTTTTCACCATCTACAGATGCTATAAAGAATGGCTGGTGTTGTTATAGAGGTTTGGTCCGTATGTACAAGTGATGGAATTACAGATTCCAGTCTCATCGACAAAGCTCTGCTTTTCATTTTTAGGTCTGAGTTTATTAATGATAAGTGGCAGTAACTGGAGGATTGCATGGGATTTACTTTATCCCATGTAAATATTTACTTTATTTGGTTTCAGATGAAGTGTGATGAGGGCGGTGTTTATGTGATCATATAATTCAAACAGAATATTAATTAAAATGTTTGTTCTTTGTTTCATTTTTTTGTTCTCTTTTTTTCTACATCTTCATAACATTTGGACAATGCTGTTTCATATGAAAAATCATCTTCATTTCTATATTCATTATTTTTAAACAATTTTGAAGTTGTGACATCCATGTTCATGAAACTGTTAATAGACCATACTTTTTTTTTTACATTAATTTTCAAATGCATTTGTTTTAGAAGATGCTGTTTGTGTGTGTGTGTGTTTTTTAATCATCTTTATTTGTATTTTCATTATTTATTCTTTTAAGTTTTAATATCTGTAGTCATGAAACTTAAAACAGGTTATGTCAATAAATTCCATTGTTAATTCATTTCTTTTTGTTATTAAACCTACAGTGACAAATACACAGTTATTGTTATATTGTATACACACACACACACACACACACACACACACACACACACACTATTCCCATTGTAATGAAGTCTCCTCTCCTGGTCCTGTAAGGTGTTTTAGATTAAAGCCACTAAACGCTGTTTGTTCTGTTCTGTAGAGAGAAACTCTGATCAAATCCCACAGTTTAATAAAGTATTGTGTCCTATAGTGTGATATCTGGGATCAAGCTGGAGAAACAGTCATTAAACCTCTGCAGTCCTTACACAAACACACTTTAAAAATATTGGATAACAAGCCCATCCAGTATCATCACTGTGATATACTTCAGAAGCACAACTGTTTGAGATTTGAGAATTTTAGATTTTATTGAAATGTGTGTCTTGTTTTCAGGATTTTACACAATCTAGCCCCTCCTCCACTATGTGAACATGTCACTTTTTCAACACTAAAGCCTCTAGAACTTCCTCAACTCCCTTTTTCCGTTACAGGCACTAAACAATGGAACACACTTCCAGCTGATATTAAGAGCTGCAGTTCCTTTAGCAGTTTTAAAGCCAAGAAAATCTGGTTTAAAGCTGAACAAACAGGCAGCCACTACTTTGCAGACTGTAACTGAGTTAAGTTTTTAAAGTACATGCACTTTGCGCTGCCAAGGGACTGCAGATGAAAATTAGCTTGAAGCTAAATCTGGTACAATACATCAAAGGGTAACATTTATATCTAACATTATACTCAGTCCCTTGCAAATTTATGAATCAAATAAATAAATAAATAGTGCTGCATGGGTAAACAAATATCCCACACTTTGGTTTCTCTTTTGATGTGGTTTATTTTTACCAGTGATGTTACGTCTGACACCGAAGCTCCGAAGCGTGATTCAAACTCCAAAGTCCTTTCAAGTGACCCACAGCTTCGGAGCTCGCTTTGTTACGGAAAATGTCGCGTGAATGATGACGTCAGAAGCAGCGACTGCTTCGTTCCCTCAGTGAATCTCACGACTGATTTGATTTGCCGAGTATCGGGTTTGTCAGATTTGAAACGTATTGGCGGCTTTCCCTTTACAATGAACAGAGGTGGGATGTAACAAAGTAAAAATACTTCATTACTGTACTTAAGTAAGATTTTCAAGTATCTGTACTTTACTCTAGACTTTTTACTTTTACTCACTACATTTCAAAAGAAAAATCTGTACTTTCTACTCACTACACTTTCAAAACAGACTCGTTACTCTAGGGAAATCATCAACTGATTTTCTAAAAAAAAAAATATTTTCAGCATCAGACGGCTTCCATCCCGGAAGCAGCTGATCAAGAGCCAGATGTGATTGGCTGCTTGTTCAGCAAAGCGACACCAAAAATTAGGGAAAGGGAGAGAGAGAAGCAACACGAAGAAGAGAGAAGCAACAAGAGAGAGAAGCAATGAGAGAGAGAAGCAACAAGAGAGAGAAGCAACAAGAGAGAGAAGCAACGAGAGAGAAGCAACGAGAGAGAGAAGCAACAAGAGAGAGAAGCAACAAGAGAGAGAAGCAACGTTAGTGAATTCAGCTGCTAGAGTTTGGGGATTCAGAGGAACGTTCAACAGAAAACCAGTTTAGAACATTAGAAATGACTTTTTTAGAGAACGACTTTTACTTTTATAATTTAAGTCCACATACTTTTATACTTTGACTTGAGTAAAGGATTTGAAATGGTACTTGCCTTGCCTGGTGAAAAAGCTTCGACTCAAGCTGGGTTTTTACTTTAGAAATAAGTCCTGTTGTTTTTCCTTTAGCTTGTCTCAGATACTTGGGCTGTTGAGAGGTGAAATCCACTTCTTGTTAGGAGAAACCATACAGCTGAAACAGCCTACAGTGTCACATTTTATGTTCATATAAAGCGACTGAGTGACGTCGCCGCTATAATGACGCTCCGTTCGGCACTTCGGCTCTGGCTGTTCGCGCAATGCATCATGGGTGCGTTTAGTATCGCGCGGTGAAAGCAACATGGCGGCCTACTGTTGACGAGGGAAGAACAAAGAGAGAAAAGAAGTTTCCTCTCGGTCTTCCTGGTTTATCTGAGTCCAGTAGTTCCTGATAGCAGTCCGGGTTAAAAGCTGTAAAGCTGTAAGCAGCCTAGCCGTTTAAAGTCAGCGGGTTTCTTCCAGATCCTCGGTGCTAACTTTGTGCCGTCTTAGCTCGGATGTGTTATGCTAGGCTACTACCGTGTTAGTCCTACGGTAGATGTGCACGGTTGTGCTCGTTGTAGCGCCGCGGAGAGCGTCCGGTAACTCCGACCGGAAGACTCCGGGTCAGATAGAGGCCTCGGCGACCGGGGAAAAGCCTTTGTCTTCCTCTGATGAAGAAGCAGCTCAGGCTCACGGCCCTCGGACTGCTTCAGGTAGGAACAAAGGCGCGGAAAGGAGTTTGAGATTGGAGGACAAATATTGTATTGTGTGTGTAGGTGTGTGTGTGTGTGTGTGTGTGTGTGGCGTGTGCCATGTTCAGGGGGCCATAAAACAATATTGCTACACTAAAATTTCTCATAATTCATGATTTTGATACTCTGTTACATTGTCTATGATGGCCCACTGTCAGAATCTTGAGACATTTTAATAATCAAGATTTAGGGCCACAGCAAATAGGCAGAAAGTGCAACCACAACTTTTTGACCCACTTATCTTCTCTTACGTCATTAAAGGATCTTTGTAAATCAACTGGTGAGCAAAGGCAGGAGTCAGTACAACTTAAAAATACTTTTTTTAAATATAACATTGAGAGAATCCTGGTGAAGCCTCATCAGACCTACTCGTTGGTTTTTGTAACATATACAAGTTTTTTAAAAACAGGTTTAGGCCTATATCACCTGGCGGTCTTACCAGAGAGTTCTGCATTCAAATGCATATTCACATCATCCATTGTCTCACGCACAGCCTGTGGATGATGGAGCTAAAAATGCTATAGGCCTTTAGGCATTTAATGCACGGCACACATACGCTCTAATTACAAATATAGCCTGCGCTGTCACACCCTTCATATTCAAATCGTGTGCGATTTATATCTCCAAATGAAACTGGGCCCACAGTGAGGCGATGTGGATGCCTGTCATTAATATCTCTGTGGAGTCCTGCATGCATGTTCATGCCACACCACCAACTTCATATTCTAGCAGTTTACCAATATACAGTCACTGATCCCAAGATCTAGCCCACACTTTATGCTTCAACATACATTTCTACACACTTGTTTTAACTTTGATGGAACAAATTGATTTGCAAAGAACTCGGATAAAAAATCCTGAATAAATGTATTTTGAAATAAATTCATAGCACAACGTACAAAAAGTCAAGGGGGGTGAATACTTTTGCAAGGCGCTGTATTCAACCAGCAATTCACTGATTGGTAAACTCTAATACCGGTAGAGAGATGAAAGCATGTATAGAGAGAACCAAAGGGGGTTTAAAGTTGAACCCTGGGGGACCCACAAGATATACAGGCATGTTGGTGTAAAGACGGAGGCATATACTGTATAGATAGATAGATAGATAGATAGATAGATAGATAGATATACTCAGGCAAGGCAGCCCACACACATTAGCGAGATGGTGGCGCTATAACAAGCAACTTTACGTTTTGGCCAATAACTTCTGAACCGTGTGTTGTAGACTAAAAATTCTTGTGTTCCTAGATTCTTTGGAATGTGTCGAGTCCAACCCATATATCACTTTCAATGTCCACCATATTGCATTGTCCGCCATTTTGAATTATTTAAGAAACACTTTTTTCGCAACTCCTCCTAGGCCATTCATCCAATTCACATGAAACTTGGTGTGGAGAATCTTGGGACCGTCCTCTTTCAAAGTTGTATAAAGGTTATTGATAGGTCAAGTGATTTGGATTTTATTGACCAATAAACTTTTAACGAAACACGCCATAATACTAAATTGGCCATAACTCATTAACCATTCATCTAATCAAGCCAAAATTTTAAACAACTGTTGAGAAGTGTTGCGTGAACACACCCACTAAAGCATTTTGAGCTCTACCACTAGTGGGCGCTACAAATGCAAAAAGTTCATATCTCATAATTGACTGCATAGATTTTTATGAAGATTTTTACACGTTCTAGGATGATGTTCAAGTCGATCCATGAAATTTGGTCATTATTGATGAAAGTGGGCGTAGCTTATTGCATAATAACCAAATCTTCATTAGTATTAAAGTCACAACTTCAAAAATTCATTAAAAATCAGTCGTATGTCCTAGAGAGCTGAAATTTTCAGAACATGTCGGCTGAAGTGAGATAAATCTTTCGTACACTGGTACCGACCCTGATTCTGACTTCGCCCCCCCTGTTTATAGCAAAAACTGACTGTGATCCCACAGTGTTGTCCTCCTAAACCGTACGTTACAGGAAAAAAACAACATGATTTTTGAAATCGCCATACCTTAATTAGTAAACAGCCCAAAAATTATAATGATATCTTGAAAACTGAGCGCACAGTAGATGGAAATGTGCAGCTGCAAATAGTTTGATAAATTTACAATGTGATATATTCAAGATAATTTGATCAATCTTCATCAAACTAAATGCAAATGATGTCTGGACTGTCAAGATGATGTCTGTAAAGCCATGTCTAAATTGATTAATTTGGCGCGCTAGTACAGTTGTAATATTCTTTCTGAGGCTTTCAATATGGGTTGGACTAACACCTGTGACCAATCACTTGTCTCTTTGTTTTGTTTCCCCACTGTGACACACCAGAGTGGAAGTTGGCAGAGTGGTAAAGCTCAAGTCTTTGGACCACAAGGTCATGAGTTCAAGTCCATGATGAACTGTGACCATTTTGAAGTTTCATGAAAAGTAAATCAACACTAAATCACACAGTGCAGAAAACTCAAAGCAGGTGTTTGACATCATCTGTCAATGGCAAAATACCTGATTGGCGTCACTGATTGGGGCGAGGCCAGACCTCTCAACCCACAGAGAGCAGTGCAGCAGCGGCTTTCTGGCCCATGTGACTTAGTATTGTTTTATTTGTTAATGGAGAGCACTACAATGTTCTATAAAGTGATTAGCACTGTCAGTTTGTCAATCATAGGCTGCAGTATCACACTACTTCTCCCTTTAGTTAGTTTCTCCTCACTAAACCTGTAACAGGCGTTTGGTTCAGTAGGTAAAGCATCAGCCTTTCATGTGGAAGGTTGTGGGTTCAAATCCAGACTTGTCCTTTCCAAAGTCATTAGTCATCAAGGACAAATAATAGAAAGTTTGGCTGTTGTGAACAACTCCAGCAATGTGGTTGCAATGAAAAGATGAACTTGACAGAAGTCACGGGCCAACACAAAAGCCGGTGTTAGACTGCATGTTTGATTTTCACAACATGTCAGTTTTTGTGTCTTTCTACCTTCTGTAATGTTTTGTCTATCTGTCTGTCGTATCAAATTGCGCTTGGACCCCTCAATCGCCGCTTGCAGCTATATTTATCATTGTTATTGTTGTTTTTTTGCTTTTGTGGGAGGTCCCTGTCTTAACGACTGTCTCTGTTTGATGATGTCAGAGCTGATTGGCGGAAGAGAAGCATCTGGTGGAGGAGGAGAGGAATGTTGTCGGCCATTTTGTCTCAGTTCAGGACAGCTGTGTTGAATTTGGTGTTCGCTTCTAAGGAGGCAAGATGAATTCTTCAGAAGAGGTGAGAAAAAATATCAACTGTTGTAATGATGATGTTAATCTGTTGGTAACATTAGTCCATTAGCTTCTCTGTTTATAATTTAGTGATGAGATCTATATGATCGCTCATGAGTCTCTTTCTCTCTCTCTCTCTCTCTCTCTCTCTCTCTCTCTCTCTCTCTCTCTCTCCCTCCTCAGCCCAGTACATCAGCTGCTGCTGTTGTCCAGGTATGGATGAAATAATAATTCTATGACATCACAGTGTACATATGATGCCATATATCTATTGTATTATGTGGGATATGTTATGGTAGTACAGATGATACTACATAGTACATACCACAGGATATATGTATGTTGTGTCCCCTCCCCATAAACTCTGTCTCTCTGTCCTTATCTGTTTCTTTATATCTTTCTCTATGAAACAGAGAGACACCAACGGACCCAAACGTCACCGCTGTCAGCAGTGTGGGAAATCTTTCAGTCAGTCAAGTAGCCTAACAAGACATCTATTTAATCACACTGGAGAGAAACCTTACCAATGCCAATACTGTGAGAAAAGTTTCAAATCATCATACCATGTCTCAGTACACCAGCGTATTCACACTGGAGAGAAACCATACTCCTGTCAGCAGTGTGACAAAGCATTCACAACACGTCAAAGCTTAGAGATCCATCAGAGAGGTCATACAGGGGAGAAACCTTACTCCTGTCAGCAGTGTGGGAAATCTTACAGTCAGGCAGGTCACCTAACAACACATCAACGCAATCACACTGGAGAGAAACCATATCACTGTGACCAATGTGGGAAGAGTTTCAGTTATTCAAGTACATACAAGCGACACCAGCGTGTTCACACTGGGGAGAAGCCATACCACTGTGACCAATGTGGGAAAAGTTTCAGGCGTTCAGATAAATACAGTCAACACCAGCGTATCCATACTGGAGAGAAACCGTACTGGTGTGACCAATGTGGGGAGAGTTTCAGTGATCCTGTTATATACAGGCAACACCAGCGTATTCACACTGGGGAGAAACTATACCACTGTGACCAATGTGGGATGAGTTTCAATTATTCTAATGCATACAAGCAACACCAGCGTATTCACACTGGGGAGAAACCATATCACTGTGACCAATGTGGGAAGAGTTTCTGTCAGTTAAGTACATACAAGCAACACCAGCGTATTCACACTGGGGAGAAACCATATCACTGTGACCAATGTGGAAAGAGTTTCAGGCATTCAAATAGATACAGGGAACACCAGCGTATCCACACTGGGGAGAAACCATACCACTGCGACCAATGTGGGAAGAGTTTCATTCAATCAAGTGCATACAGTTTACACCAGCGTGTCCACACTGGGGAGAAACCATACTGGTGTGACCGGTGTAAGAAAAACTTCACCTGGTTATCTCATCTGAAGAGACACCGCTGCATCTGAACTGCTGCGGAGCTTCTCCGCTGTCTGCAGGAGGAACAAGCTTCTCTCTGTCCAACCAACGCAGGAAGCTCAAGTGTTCAGGTCACAACACCAAACTTTAGGCCTTATTTATAAAACTGTGTGTAGATTCCACACTAAAAGGTTACATTTACACAAAAGAAGAAAAATCCGTACAGAAAAAAAAAATCAGATTTGTAAAACCATACGTACTCACACCAGCACGCAATTTTCCCATTTTAAATCCCAATCAACTTGAAATGTGCAAAAATCTGAAAATCTATGTGAAGAGTGGTACACACTTTTAGGCCAGTTTTGTGCACATGCAATGTTTTATAAATTAGTTTTCCAGGATCCCATTCTTCGTACGCTGTTTAATTTATCCAGGCTAATATTATGTTTGCCGATTCTAATTTTCTTGCTAATCTTCATCCAGCTAACTGTGTTCTTCAAATCCATGTGGTGGATGGATTTATCAAACATAGACATACATGATGTAAGAGTTAATAAAACTGAAGCCTATGTGGAACAAAAGCATCTTAAGCCTCTAAAATCAGAGCAATCATTGTAGGAAATGCCGATAAATTAAATGCATGATTACGCAATTTATTTATCTGTAGCCTATATTGCACCATTGTACCTTAACTGTTTTCAGGGTTTGGGTCGGTAATACTGTATGTTGCTATCTGTGAAGCCCATATGGTAAAGTTTGTGCCCGGTGATGTGGGTTCTGCAGAGGATCTTATTCTTTATTCAATTTTGGAATTGCAGGTCATGGAAAAAGTATTATTTCATATATTTTCTAGTTTATGCTGAATTGTTGCATACTAAGGTCTGATGTCCATTTGTCTATTGGAATTGATTTTTTTCTGGCGAAGATTTGTGATATTTTTTTTTGGTTTGAGTGAACAGAGTTTTTGATAAAGAAGGGGAGTTTTTACCATGTAGATTGTTGTATGTTTCTTTCTTGATTCTTGCCTTTTCATCTTGAAAATGGAGATTCAACATCTTAGAGAGAATGGTAGCTTCTTTCCAAATTGTCTTTTATTTCTTGTAAGTAAATTGAGTTTGGATAATTGTTTTAGATTTAATGAGATGTGGATTCCTTGGTATTTAATAGATTGAGCTGTGCATTTAAAAAGGTAAAAAGTCCCAAACCTCACCATCCCAGTTGAGTTTGGTTAGAGGCAGAATTTCACATTTTGACCAATTGATGGAGTCCACTATGAATACAATTCAAGTGGCACATTCTTTTCTTTTTGTTTCATGCTTTACTGATAATGATTGATTGATAGATGATTGATGGAGTAGCCAGATACCAGAGGGAGGATGAGGGGTTTGATATGTACAATAAAATGTCATCGGCATACAAACTGATTTTATGATTGTATGCTTTGGTCTTGATGCCTGATATGCTGTTACTGTGTCTGATAGAGGCAGCCAGGGGGAAACAAAAGGCACAAATAACAGTGGCAGTAACAGACATCCTTGTCTCGTACCTCTAGCAAGTGAAATGGTTTGGATGCGTGTCAGGTTAACCATTATAGAAGCAGTTGGTGAGTTGTGGAGTATTTTTATCCAGTTAATGAAGTATGAACCGATTCCAACATGATGAAGAGCGTTGAAGAGAAAGGAGCAGCCTGCCCTGTTGAATGTATTTTCAGCATCTACAGGTGCTATAAAGAATGGATGGTGTTGTTATAGAGGTTTGGTCCGTATGTACAAGTGATGGAATTACAGATTCCTGTCTCATCGACGAAGCTCTGCTTTTCATTTTTAGGTCTGAGATTTTTAATAAGTGGCAGTAACTGGAGGATTGTGTGAGATTTTATTTGGCCTCAAAAGAAGTGTGATGAGGGCGGAGTTTATGTGATCATGTATGGTATTTTACACTCTGTTAGAGAACTTTGACACAGTTGAATAAAACCTAATGATCAAACAAACAATTTATTCATGCATATTCTTGTTAACATGTTAAAGTTCCTATGTTTAAACATGAATATTCAAACAGAATATTAATAAAAATGCTTGAACTTTAATATTTATTTTCCTCTGTTGAATTTATCTTTCTTTTTTCTACATTTTCATACATTTTTGGTTTTATTTTTTGGTTCATCCAGTATTCTTGGACAATGTGGTTTTATTGAAAATCAGCTTCATTTGTATATTCATTGTTTTTAAAAATTTTAAGTTGTAACATCCATATTCATGAAACTGTTAATAGACTGTCCTTTTTTTTCACATTAAATATCAAATGCATTAGTTTTGGAAGATTATGGGTCTTTTTTTTATAATCTTTATTTGTATTTTCATTATTTCTTCATCTTGGGAAATCTTAAGTTTTAATATCTGTAGTCATGAAACTTAATAAAACAGGTTATATCAATAAATTTCATTGTTGCTTCATTGTTTGTTTTTAAAGCTACAGTGAAAAATACATAAGAGTTGTATACACCCACACACAATTACAATTACAATTTCCCATTTGGCAGACGTTTTAATCCAAAGCGACGTACACATGAGATTTTAATACAACACAAGCAAGGATCTAGTCAGGAGAGAACAACGAGAGTAAGAGCCATGAAGCTCAGATCTGGTCCTACAGGACAGAGGAGCCACGAGGCAGAGAGGCAGATAAAGAGTTTTTTTTTTTTTTGGTTACACAGTCCATCAGGTGAGAAGGTGTTCACTAAAGCGCTGGGTCTTTAGCCTCACACACACACAAACACACACACACACACACACACACACACACACACACACACACACACACACACACACACAGACTTTTCCCATTCTAAAGTCTCCTCTCCTGGTCCTGTAAGGTGTTTTAGATTAAAGCCACTAAACGCTGTTAGTTCTGTTCTGTAGAGAGAAACTCTGATCAAATCCCACAGTTTAATAAAGTATTGTGTCCTATAGTGTGATATCTGGGATCAAGCTGGAGAAACAGTCATTAAACCTCTGCAGTCCTTACACAAACACACTTTAAAAATATTGGATAACAAGCCCATCCAGTATCATCACTGTGATATACTTCAGAAGCACAACTGTTTGAGATTTGAGAATTTTAGATTTGATTCAAATGTGTGTCTTGTTTTAAGGATTTTACACATTCTAGCCCCTCCTCCACTATGTGAACATGTCACTTTGCGAGCAGAGAGCAACACTAAAGCCTCTAGAACTTTCTCAGATACCTTTTTCTGTTACAGGCACTAAAGCTGCAGCTCCTTTAGCAGTTTTAAAACCGAATTAAAAATCTGGCTTAAAGCTAAACAAACATGCAGCCACTAATTTGCAGACTGTAACTGACTTATTTTTTTTAAAGCACATGCACTTTGCACTGGCTTTTGAATTTTTTTACACTTCAATGTCTAGTGTGTATTATGTGTTGGTGCTGTGTGTTTGTATTTGTGCAGATTGTATATATGTATGTCTTCAGCTGTAACCTGCCAAGGGACTGCAGATGAAAATTAGCTCGAAGCTAAATCTGGTAAATATATCAAATAGTAACATTTATATTTAACATTGTACACGGTCCCTTACAAATAGATTAAGTAATCAAATAAATAATAATAATAATAATAAACATTATTACAGTAAAGCATTGGATACAGATAATAGATAAAGGAATAAAACAAAGGTAAGAAGGTGCAGTACAAGTGTAATCAAGGGAAGGAACTAAACCATACATTTACCGAACCAGCACAACATGATATCAAAAGACACTTTCTTTAAAATATGCTATAAAAAGATTAAAAGAAGGTATTAAGCGAAACAGAAAAAAAGAGCCCCAGAATACATTAAGATGTTAAAAAGGCCTTTTTATAAAAATATGTTTTTAAAAATTGATTTAAAAGAAGACACTGTGTTGGCTAACCTAAGCCCCTCAGGCCAGCTATTCAAAAGCCTTGGTGCACTGATAGTAAAAGCTCGATCACCCTTTATGACCAACCTGGACCTCGGTACCATCAGTAAGAGTGTGGCACATGTGGGGTTAGTAGCTCAGAAATATAGCTGGGAGCCAGACCGTGTAGGGCCTTAAAAGTTATCAATAAAATCTTAAAATCAATTCTAAAACTGACAGGAAGCCAATGAAGGGCAGCTAAAATCAGTGTGATATGTGAACCACAAGACAGAAAACACTAATAAAGTTCATCATTTTGATTCATTTTGGAGATGACTGTTGATTTTATCATAACACATGTAGCCAAGCTGATCTGGTTGTATCACAGTAGCTAAAATCTTCCAGCAGTGACAGATTACCAGTGTGTTATTTCTCATTCATTTTAATGGAGCTGTCAGTCTGAGTTCATCTGATGATGTCACTCCGGGCGCCGCTCCGTCAAACTGATGCAGAGGCGTTTTAATGGAGCATCGTTTACAAAGTGGTGTTGGTTAACTTCAATGTATTTTGAAGTATGTCTGCAGCTAGGTGTGGTTGAAAACTACCCAGATTGGGTTGTTTTCAACCCTGCAGTTCTTGGGGTGTAATAACACTTTATGAAACATCCAAATTTTACCACTGTATTTGAGTTCAGGGAAAACACTCATGACACAGTTATGACGGTTTCTGACAGTCAAAGACAACCACATATGACAGTTTAATGTAATGTTAACACATACAAGCAAAGGGTTTATTTGTGTTGGATAATGAAGTCTGTCATGAGATATGTTTATGACAGGTTATGTCCCTTTGGTTAATGTCAAGTTGTCATGACAGAGACATCTAGAACAGTGTCAACTTTGCATTGAAAGTGACATTATCAACCGAATGACACTTAATGACGGAAACATTCATAAAGTTTAATTCATGTTCATGTCAGTTGTCATGACATAGACAATTACACAATCTGCCTACTCTCTCCTTAAAAATATCGCAAGAATTAAAGAATTGATGTCCAAGCAGGACCTTGAAAAACTTGTTCATGCATTTATTTTTAGTAGGCTTGACTACTGTAACAGTGTCTTTACAGGTCTCTCTAAAAAAGCTCTGAGAGAACTGCAGCTCATCCAGAATGCTGCTGCCAGGGTTCGAACCAGGACTAAGAACATGGACCACATCAGACCAGGACTAAGAGCATGGACCACATCAGTCCAGTGCTGAGATCACTGCACTGGCTTCCTGTGTGCCAAAGAACTGAGTTTAAAATTCTGTTGCATGTTTATAAAGCACTAAATGGTTTAGGAACAAAATACATTTCTGATCTCCTTCAATGTTATGAACCCACCAGACCCCTCAGGTCTTCAGGTGCTGGTCTGCTTACTGTTCCAGGGTCAGAACAAAGCATGGAGAAGCAGCTTTTAGTTTTTATGCTCCTCATGCCCTGAACAAACTTCCAGAACATCTGAGGTCTGCCTCCACTTTACAATCTTTTAAATCAGGGCTTAAAACTCTTCTGTTCGCCAGGGCTTTTTAAGAAATTTAGGGCAACACTCATCTGCTCTGTAATATTTATTTATTTTAATTAATGCATGTTCACTTTTCTTTATATTTTGATCTTTTTAATCTTCTTGCACTGTCTTTTTACCTATATCTTTATTTTTCTTGTATTTATGTAAAGCACTTTGAATTGCCGTTGTGTATGAAATGTGCTGTATAAATAAACTTGCCTTGCCTGGTGAAAAAGCTTCGACTCAAGCTGGGTTTTACTTTAGAAATAAGTCCTGTTGTTTTTCCTTTAGCTTGTCTCAGATACTTGGGCTGTTGAGAGGTGAAATCCACTTCTTGTTAGGAGAAACCATACAGCTGAAACAGCCCACAGTGTCACATTTTATGTTCATATAAAATCGTCATTAGACCATTAAACCAGCCTGGCTGGACTCGGTGACGTCACCGCTATAATGACGCTCCTCGGCACTTCGGCTCTGGCTGTTCGCGCAATGCATCATGGGTGCGTTTAGTATCGCGCGGGGAAAGCAACATGGCGGCCTACTGATGACGAGAGAACAACAAAGAGAGAAAAGAAGTTTCCTCTCGGTCTTCCTGGTTTATCTGAGTCCAGTAGTTCCTGATAGCAGTCCGGGTTAAAAGCTGTAAAGCTGTAAGCAGCCTAGCCGTTTAAAGTCAGCGGGTTTCTTCCAGATCCTCGGTGCTAACTTTGTGCCGTCTTAGCTCGGATGTGTTATGCTAGGCTACTACCGTGTTAGTCCTACGGTAGATGTGCACGGTTGTGCTCGTTGTAGCGCCGCGGAGAGCGTCCGGTAACTCCGACCGGAAGACTCCGGGTCAGATAGAGGCCTCGGCGACCAGGGAAAAGCCTTTGTCTTCCTCTGATGAAGAAGCAGCTCAGGCTCACGGCCCTCGGACTGCTTCAGGTAGGAACAAAGGCGCGGAAAGGAGTTTGAGATTGGAGGACAAATATTGTATTGTGTGTGTGTGTGTGTGTGTGTGTGTGGGGGGGGTTATAGGGAAATCTGATCAGATCGTGAACCAGCCTCTTCCTTTTCCTTGTACTGGTCCTACTGGTACTGTACCAGTATGACCAGTACAGGTGCAGTATGGTATTTCTGTACTGGAAACACACCAGTGTCTGTCCCATTAAATAAGTGAAGATATGTAATGGAGCGTTCTATCGTCCTGCTGGCTGCAGAGTGGCTCTCTGCTGAC
The DNA here is from genome assembly GCF_048128805.1 of Centroberyx gerrardi. Classification (NCBI taxonomy): domain Eukaryota; kingdom Metazoa; phylum Chordata; class Actinopteri; order Beryciformes; family Berycidae; genus Centroberyx; species Centroberyx gerrardi. The sequence goes on along the minus strand of NC_136019.1, from coordinate 133,176 downwards.
GTCTAGTGGTTTAATTGTCAACTGTCCCAAATATCCAAGTGCTGACTAAAAGTACTCAAAAAAATACTTAGTGGGTTCAAAGATGGAAGACTTCCCAGCAGTGAAATAGACCTACATGGACATGATTTAAACACTGTAGACCCACTTTTAACTTTCTGTAGGTTTTTCTTCTCTTTCTTCTTTAAAGGATCTGTGCAAATCAACACTATACAGTGTTTCTGTCAGTCCACACCCATCAGAGTTAATTTAACACTTTAGATTAGTTTGACCAGTGATATCAGCTGTATGAGTGGACAAACAACTCTCCAAGTAACACGTCATCTCAAAATGAACCAACTCCTATTTACACTGGAACATTTGCTTCTCATTTATTCCACTGGTAACCATATACTTACTAATGTTATCCTCTGCCTTAAAGGTACAATGTGTAATACTTGGCCACATGCTCCAAAGTAATAGGGGGCAGCATTTCACCTCCTCACACCCTCCTCCTCCATGGGAAAACAATGCACTGCACTTTTCTTTGCTTTTAGCTAGATTGAGAATTCAAATTAGCCTGACATGGTTTGAAAGCTGCTGGCAGGCTGGGGCTACATCACCCAAATCTGTATTAATCACGTTAGTAACGTTAGCTCAAATGCTAACCGTTTCATGCATGTGAATGGAGAATGCTAAAACCATTAGCGCCATACTCCGGGAGGTATAGTTAAATAAAAACACAGATTTAGGTGGTCTAACCTAGTTTGTTAGTTAGTGGATTATTCAAGCTTTCTAACCAAGTCCATTTGATAGATTTGGTAGTTTATTCCATGGCAGCGTAACGTCCTCCTCGGGGCAGCTCTACTTCTTCTTCCTCTCATGTTGGACTGAGGGCAGACTGGACGCTACAGGGACTCACTATCGCCTCTTGAGGTACAAGTGGTATTACAAGACAGGACGGGCGGGGCTAGCTGGTTAGCATGCTCATGTCAGTAGATATCTCTGCAACACAATACATAGACGTCTTTGACATGACGTCAAAACTGTTATTTCTTCACATTCTATTGATAATTTTAGATCATTTTTGAATGTTTTAAACTAAAATTCTGGCGAAATTTTACACATTGTACCTTTAAACCTCAGGCTGTTGGCTGATGGAGCAAAGCTGAAAACAGTTTTTTATTTCAGACCCTATAACCAATCCTGAAGCTAATGTGTGCTGTGTGGAGATTTCCTTGAGACATAATGATATAAACCAATATCCAGCTGTGTTGCTGTTTTCTCCTCTTTTCTAAAGCTTGTTGTGAAAACTCGGACCGACGCAAAGATCTTCCCGCTCCATTCAGTAGCTTTTCATTTTTTTTAAAACCATCTTGTTTCCTCCCTCGCTGTTTAAAAGCGGCGCTCTCCCTCTCCCATCCCTGAAAAAAAATCTCGTAATGGCAGAATACATTTAACCTAGTTGACTTATCGTAAGATTCTCAGGTTTGCGTTGATACATACTGACCTCTAGTGGTGAGTTTCAGTATTGGTGATGCAGAGGTTTTTTTGTTCAGTTGTCTGAGGACATGCCTTGAGGAACAATTACTGTCTTTTACAATGTTGCCTTGGACACTATTTGTCTGTAAGTACACCTGCATGTGTATCTACTGTTTTAAAGGAGGGGGAGTAAGTTATCTCTTACAAGTAGTTTATATTGTTACCATGTGGTTTAAGCTAATGCTATCACTGGCCTTGCTAGTTTGAGAACTGTTTGTTGCTTTGCGTTGGTATTTTGTGTTTGCATCGAATTGAACTGGATTTGTGTGTTGGGAAAACATTGGGTGTTTTTGGTACTTTGCTGAGGAATTCATTATATTTCCTAGAGTGGTGCCGCCTAGTGTTAAGACACAATTGGTAGAATTGTTTTGTGTGCCGATAATCATACAATCGTGTGATCGTGATTATATGAAATATGGACGATTATCTGCCTTGTAGTTTCGGTTTATTTTTTGTTTTCTCTTAAATAAATAAACCCACATAAATAATAATAATAACTGGGCTAACGCCTCAACTGCACAGCATGCATAAGATTTCTGTATCCAAGCGGTATTTTAAGCTGCTGCACCAGGTCCGTTCTTGTTCCGCCGCAGTCTGCCGGTTGTGTTGCGCCTGTCTACGTTTTCCCTCTGGGTACGTGAACACAACTATTTAGTTTTGCTTAGTTTTCCATTTTATTTTATCTTAGTTGGTCAAATAGACTAGGTGTAGCCGTGCAGGCTAGTGGTTGCTGGTCCCGGTTGCAACCGGGCAGCACTGAAGATTTTTTCCCCCTTGATTCCATGATTCGTTATAATAATCTTTACATTATTCTCAATATAGCACTCATCTTTAATTCCCAACAAAGGCGTGTAGGTCTGTTGGGCTTAACGTACCGCGACCGGAGCACTGAAGTGTGACCGCTGCTTCTTTCATGCAGTCGTTGGCTTAAAATTCTCAAGCGGGTTTGGTATTGTGCAAAACATTATGTTGTTCGATTAAAACGTATGCAATTTTTTTTTATTAAACTTAAATTAAATTAAGGTTATGTGCAGTTTATTATATCATGCACAGTGCACAGGAAAAAAAAGACAAAAGACACATGCTGTAGTCTAAATGAGGAAAATCAATTAAAACAAAGTTTCTTTTTAAAATATTTTCTTGCATGTGTAATTGTTTTTGAGTCTCATGTTTACCCACCTGTTGCTGATGTTCATGTTAGGCTTCCTGCGGTGATGTTTGTATCAGTTTATCTGCAGCCTACAGTATGGTCGCTGTGCCCCCGGGTGAGGATGGAGCCATTTTTGTTGTGCAGAAATGTATTGAGTGTGCTGTGGGATAAGTCCCAACATTATCGGCACGCCGTGATTTTATGTTGTCATAGCGCTGTTGTCCAGCGTAGCTTACTTCTTTTGTCTTCGTGTGTCTCTGTCTGTGTTACTTCATTCATTTTGTTTTGTCATGTCACCATGTCCGGCCATCTGTTTTTTATCTATAAACATGAGGACCATGAGGAACATTAATGTGCCATATAGGAATACTTATGTACCTTTTTTGGCTTCCGTGCTGATATTGTGGCGGTGCGCCGCAGAAGAGCCCGACGTCACTCTGCAGTCACACTGGCACCAGCAGGAGAGGAGGAGGAGGAGGAGGAGAGCCGGTGGGACCAAAACAACTTTCTCTTCAGTGGGTCAGGTTTTTTTCAACCCGCGGCCGCCCCATCCGACACATCAACATAGTCTATCCGAACCCGACCGTTCGTTCTCAATATTATCTTCGATCGACCCTAACCTGCCCCACTCGCGGATAAACCTGTGGGACCCGGCTCTTGGTCCCGCCCCTGCTTCATCCTCATTGGTTGGTAGAACTCTGAAGTGACATTGATGAGTGGTGCGCTTCAGACAAAGTTGAAATAGTTTCAACTTGAGAACAGGTCCAGCGCTCACAGCGCTAAGCGCTAAAAAGAGGCGAGGTACCTGTTTTGGGTCATAAGCGCTGAAAGTGCAACTTTTCCATAGGAAATAATGAAGAAGCAGCGCCACAGGTTCACAGGTCCACAGGTCCACAGGTTCACAGGTTCACAGGTCCACAGGTTCACAGGTCCACAGGTCCACAGGTTCACAGGTCCACAGGTTCACAGGTCCACAGGTTCACAGGTTCACAGGTCCACAGGTTCACAGGTCTTTGGTGTAACCGAACTTTGTTCCAAGGCTTTCTCTCCACTGTGTGGAGTTACTGATTGAGCCCTAAACTGAAGTGAGAGAGATTTCTTACTGTGGCATTTTTAGTGAGTTGTACGCTGAAGTACACAAATTTGATCAATGAAGAGAAATAAGGGAATGGTCATGTTTATGAGTGCTGCTCTATGTGAGGCAGATCTGTGATCTGTGGTTTAAAACCCGGGAGATAAAACGGACAAATCGTCAGCTCGACCGGCGTCCGTCGACGCCTCCGAGAGCGCGATGTCCGAGCTCACAGGGCGCGGCTCTTCTGGAAGCGTGGCCCAGGATCCTCAGAGGCAAATCAGCGGACTGATGACAAGGATTCCCCTGAAGAGAGAACGCTTTGCTTCAGCAGACGGTGTCACACCAGGAACTGAGTTTGGATGCTTAGTTTTTTGGCAGGTTGCTGCAATATCTTCTGTTTTCTTTCAGTAAAAGTAACGTTGACCTGTACATTTCTTGTGTCATTACCTTTCATTGTTACAAACCTTTACACAAAACACAAAAGCTTTTGTACAAACATCATACATGCACAGCTATATTTGTCACAATATCATTGTGCATTTTTAATGTTACTTAGTATATTTCCTCAATAGGTTTAAGTCTTCATAGAACTGCTTGGATCCTACAATCACAACTTTATTATTATTTGCTTTTTTTGTGGGTGTTCCCTGTTTTACCGACTGTCTCTTTTTGATGATGTCAGCGCTGATCGGTGGGAAGAGAAGCATCTGGCGGAGGAGGAGAGGAACGTTGTCGGCCATTTTGTCTCAGTTCATCACAGCTGTGTTGAATTTGTTGTTCGCCACTAAGGAGGCAAGATGAATTCTTCAGAAGAGGTGAGAAGAAATATCAACTGTTGCAATGATGATGTTAATCTGTTGGTAACATTAACCTGTTAGCTTCTCTTTTTATAACTTAATGTGATATTTGACAATACATATTATTCTCTCTTTCAATTCAATGAGCTTTATTGGCATGAAGTACTGATCAGTATATATTGCCATATATTACTATATATATGCCATATATATATATATATTATATTTTAGTGGTGAGATCTATATGATCGCTCATGAGTCTCTCTCTCTCTCTCTCTCCCTCTCCCCCCCCCCCCCCCCCCCCCTCAGCCCAGTACATCAGCAGCTGCTATTGTCCAGGTCTGGATGAAATTGAAATGCTATGACATCACAGTGAACATATGACTCCATATATTTATTGTTATGTGGAATATGTTATGACAGTACATATCATATGATACTACACAGTAGGGATGTCACGATAATCGATACTAATACTATTGAAATTCCACGATTCTCGATACCCAATTCGATACCACGGTAAAAAATAAATAAATAAATCCCACGTACTTCAACATACACTCCTTTATTTAAGAAAACTTTGAACATTACAAAAAGCAACAACAGTGGCATGTAGCGTTCAAGTAATAAATAACAACAAACAACTATTAATATTACAAAAAAATGAATGGAAAAAAGCCTTCATATTTATTGTTTGCTGACTTTGCTCCTGTCTCTCCTGCTGACTTCCCCCTCTGGCTGATACTGTGAAAATAAAATTAGGACTTTTCAGTTATCAGGTTTAGCTCAAAGAAAACAGCAGAGGCTTCTGCACACACAATGTACTAACACACACACACACACACACACACACACACACACACACACCTCTATATACTCAGTGTGCAGGCAGTAGTTTAAATTGACTAACATGGTGACAGACCATTAGTGTGGAAATATTTATTTAAAAAGTTACGGTTATATTTTGATAACAGCCTGAACGGTAATGACTGTAGCCTACTATGAGCTATCGCTACGTTAGCCTAAACAAGATAACGTTAGCCTTTAGCCATGGTAAACGTTGTGTGTGGAACATTGCTACAACAGATGCCAGCTGTCGCAAACAAAAATAACAGTAACAATTCAGGATAAGAACATTTTGACGATATGTTGAAATTCACTCACCTTGAATTCTTTGTATAAATCTGGACGCCTGTCTGTCTTTGAGCTGCTTTCAACAAGTCGCGGCGGACCTGCTGTCGCTGCAGCCGCACTTGTGGCGATTGCACGTGTCGTTATTCTCCCGTGTCGGTAGGCGTTCCTTCTTCTTCTTCCTTTTGCGGTTACCGTCAGACTAGAACACTTGTAGGCGTGTATGCTGCCCCTGTCAGTATCACATCTCCAGTACCTATGACATCTACGTACCTACGGTACTGTAAAAAAACAAGTACCGTCACGTTTTCAGAATTTTGGCATCGACTTGGTACCGAAGTATCGGTTCTCGTGACATCCCTACTACACAGTACATACCACAGGATCTACTGTATATGTTGTGTCTGTCAGTTATGATAGCTGATTATGTCAGCAGTAGTAATAAAATGTTAAAACTATTAGCTAGCTCCACTACGGCCCCCCCCCCCCCCCCCCACTCACACTCACTCTCTGCCTGTCTCTCTGTCCTGTCCTTCCTTTCTCTTTCTTTATATCTTTCTCTATGGAAACAGAGAGACACCAACGGACTCAAACTTCACCGCTGTCAGCAGTGTGACAAAGCATTCACGAAAGGTCACAACTTAAAGAGGCATCAGAGTGTTCATACAGGAGAGAAACCTTACTCCTGTCAACAGTGTGGTAAATCTTTCAGTCAGTCAGCTTATCTAACAAAACATCAACGCATTCACACCGGAGAGAAACCATACTTCTGTGAACAATGTGGGAACAGTTTCAGTCGTTCAAATGCATACAGTGAACACCAGCGTATCCACACTGGGGAGAAACCTTACCACTGTGACCAATGTGGGAAGAATTTCAGGCAGTTAAGCGCATACAGGATTCACCGGCGTCTCCACACTGGAGAGAAACCATACCACTGTGACCAATGTGGGAAGAGTTTCTGTCAGTTAAGTGGCTACAGTCAACACCAGCGTACACACACTGGGGAGAAACCATACTGGTGTGACCAATGTAAGAAACACTTCTCTCGGTCAGCTCACTTGAAGAACCACCGCTGCATCTGAACTGCTGCAGAGCGCCTCCACTGTCTGCAGGAGGAACAAGCGTCTCTCTGTCCAACTAACGCAGGAAGCTCAAGTGTTCAGGTCACAACACCAAACCTGGACTTTAAATTACAGCTGGGTTTACTCTGTCACTCACACACACACACACACACACTAGGGCTGGGCGATAAATCGAGTTTTACTTTAACCTGGGTAAATACGGCACGGAACCGCTCTCTGTCAATTAAGCCGTACCGCTTCCCTGAACGCCCACCGAGGTTTCCCCTCAGACACAAACACAGTGTCCAGACGGCAGCACACGCTTCTACAAGTGAGGAGCTAGTTTCCAAAAAAGGAAGCAAACCACTGTCCGTTGTAAAGTTTGTCTAAAGTCTGTGGCAACTAAAGGCAGCAGCGCGACAAATGTATTCCAGAGTGGAGAAGTGTGCGGCATGCACAAGCTAGCGGCAGCCCCCAAACGCCTGCTGAATAGCAGGTAACATTAGCGTCATCATTTTCCCGAGCATCCCATATGACAAGAAGGGCCCCGATGGAAAGACAGATGCGGTGGTGTTTCATGTATTTTTCATACACTTATTTGAATAATGCATTTGTCTTTTTTAGTTTGTTTTTAAGAAAAAAAAATCTATTACAATCGGGTGTAGGTGTGTCATTTTTAGGCCATATCGCCCAGCCCTAACACACACACACACACACACACACACTCAAGTTCAAGTATATTGTCATTCCACCACATATGCAGCACATACAGCAGAACGAAATGTCGTTCCTCTCAGGACCAAAGATGTGAGAAAAATTTCCATCCCTATGCTTTAATTAGCAGTTTCAACTTGGTTTCACTCTGCATTCCACATTATGTACTCCTCCATGTTAGTGTGTGCCTTATAATAAAAATCATAACCACCAATAACCACCTATACTCATTACAACATATATACGTATACACACTACCAGTCAACAGTCTGGACCCACCTGACTGAATGTTCTGTGTTCTTCATTCTCTTAAAGCATTTTGATCTAAAGGCTTCTGCTTAAATGCTTGAAATGAGTTTCTTAGACAAATATAAATAGTGAAGTTGATCCTGTGTATGAATTTCTTTCCAAAGCCTTTCCATCAAGGCAAAGAATCTAAAATATAAAGATAGTTTTGATTTGTTTAACATTTTTTTGGTCGCTGCATAATTCCATTTGTGTTATTTCATAGTTTTGAGTCTTTACTGTTATTCTAAAATGTGGAAAATAGTAGAAATAAAGAAAAATGTGGTGTGTCCAGACTTTTGACTGGTAGTGTATACTGTATAATATTTGCACAGCCTATAAGGTTTAACTTACAGCTGTATGCATTCACACATTTTGCTGCTGTGTAATGTTTTATGTGGTTACCAGATCTTAGTGCTCCGTTCCTGTCTTCAGAAGACAGTCAAGACACGAGACTGATAAGACAGCACTCTCCCTCCCTTACACTCTCCTTGTCTTTGTGCTGAAATCGTACTTATGTCCCTTTTTTTTTGCTTCACTATTCAGACAACTTCTCTCTGTGCATGTATAATAATAAACCTTTTTTGGAAAGAAGACACAGACCTCTCCTTGACTTATTGATTACTTGCTTTATTAATCAGTTTATGTTTTGTTTTTTTTCTTCTGTTTTTCTTTTTTCTATGTGTATATTGTGAGTGTTCCTTACTGTCATTTTTCTTTTCCAAGGTAAAAAATTCTAAAACGTACACCCACATGCTCATTGTTATGTTGTTTAAAACTGTTTTCAATAAAAATATTTTGCAAAAAAGAAATTAATCAGTTTATACTAAATTCTTCAACAAAGGTGCAAAAAGAATACGAGACAACATAGAATACGAGACATGACATAAAAACGGCAAACAGTCCCTGAGTGCAAGTTAAAAAGCGCATAGAAACACAATAAAAATACCTTAAAGGAATAGTTCACCCAAAAATGAAAATTCAGTCATTATCTACTCCCATGCCAGTAGAAAATCGGGTAAAGTTTGTTAGTCCACACAACAGTCCCGGAGATCCCTGGAAGAAGTACGTTGCAGCGTTCTCCAAAACAACTGAAGTTGCTGGAGACCTGTCTTCAGACTTCAAAAAATAAATAAATAAAATAACCATAAAATGGCTTCATGCAGCTCTTGCAGCATAATCCAAATCTCTTGAAGCCAATAGATCCCAAAGTGATTTGAAAAGACCGACATTTACAGCATTTACATTTACAATCTCAGCTTCCTTTGTAGCTGACTGGGAGAACACCGTTTCTCCTGAACATGTTTACGAACGTCCGGTTTCAGTAAATCCAAGCGTAATCCTCGTAATACTTCTTCCCATGAACGGCATCGCAGGTGTCTGTCCTGTTGCAGCATGTACAGTGATTCTGTAGGCCACTGGTGACTCTATCTGTGACATGTGGTGCACAGGCCATTTTCTTTGTTTTTAATTATCTCTACTGCCTTCTTTCACCCTCTACATAGGATCTGTAAAGGTATGTGACGCATCGGTGATAAAAATCCACGTCGGCGAATTTGCGTAATCGATTTCGTCAACTAATCGCTTCAGCCCTACTTTTATTGTTTTGCCATTCACATTAATGAAACCTTATATTTCCTTAATAGGTTTAAGTGTTCCTTTAACTGCTTGAACCCCTCCAATCAATCACTGTTTGGAGCTGTATTATTGAACCCTGTTGTTTTTGATGGAATTCTTTCTTTCTTTCTTTCTTTCTTTCTTTCTTTCTTTCTGCTAAAAGTGTCTGCAACTCTGAGACCGTAAGTCCAATCCATGTATCACGTTCAATGTCCATCATGTTGGATTTTCCACCAGTTTGAATTCTTTAAGAAACACTTTTCTCGCAACTCCTCCTATACCATTCATCCAATTCACACAAAACTTGTCTAGCACTAGCCTAACACTAAATCGTCCATAACTCATTGACCATTCATCTAATCAAGCCAAAATTTGAAACACATGTTGAAGAGTGTTGCTTGAACACGGCCACAAAAGCATTTCGAGCTCTGCCACTAGTGGGTGCTACAAATGCCAAACGTTTACATCTCATAATTGACTGCATATATTTTTATAAAATTGTGTGCTGTTGTGTTGTGTCCAAGTCGATATATGAAATTTTGTCATGATTGATGAAAATGGGCATGGCTTTTTCAATAATCAAATCTTCACAGATATTAAAGCCAAAAATTCAAAAACTTCAGAAAAATCTGTCATATGTCCCAGAGAGCTGAAATCTTCAGGACATGTCGGCTGAAGTGGTGAAGTGGTTAAGCTCAGGTCCCTGACATGTTGTGGTCGTTTTGAAGTTTCATGAAAAGTAAATCAACACTAAATCACATAGAACTCAAAGCAGTTTGACATCATCTGTCAAAGGCAAAATAACGTTACCTGATTTGACATCGCTGATTGGGGCGTGGCCAGAAGTTTCAAACCATAGAGAGCAGTGCAGCAGCAGTTTTCTGGCCCATGTGACTTAGTATTGTTTTATTTGTAAATGGAGAGCACCACAATGTTTTATAAAGTGATTAGCGCTGTCAATCTGTCAATCATAGGCTGCAGTATCACACTACTTCTCCCTTTAGTTTCTCCTCACTAAACCTGTAACAGGTGTTTGGCTCAGTAAATAAAGCATCAGTCTTTCATGTGGAGGATTGTGGGTTCAAATCCAGGCTTGTCTTTTCCGAAGTATTAACAGTATGTATGCATTTTCCAATAAAAACAATATGGTTGCAATGAAATGATGAACTTGACAGAAGTCACCGGCTAACACAAAATTAGCCGTAACTAATCGACTGTGTGTTCAGTCGTCACAAAGCTCGTCTCTTTGTGTGTCTGTGTCCTTTAAAGTTTGGTCTATCTGTCTTCTCGCCATTGCCGCTTGTGGCTATATTTATTATTATCATTGTTATTGTTGTTTTTTTGTTTTTGTGGGTGGTCCCTGTCTTAACGACTGTCTCTGTTTGATGATGTCAGAGCTGATTGGCGGGAAGAGAAGCATCTGGTGGAGGAGGAGAGGAACGTTGTCGGCCATTTTGTCTCAGTTCAGGAGGACAGCTGTGTTGAATTTGGTGTTCGCTTCTAAGGAGGCAAGATGAATTCTTCAGAAGAGGTGAGAAAAAATATCAACTGTTGTAATGATGATGTTAATCTGTTGGTAACATTAGTCCATTAGCTTGTCTGTTTATAATTTAGTGATGAGATCTATATGATCGCTCATGAGTCTCTCTCTCTCTCTCTCTCTCTCCTCAGCCCAGTACATCAGCTGCTGCTGTTGTCCAGGTATGGAGGAAATAATAATGCTATGACATCACAGTGTACATATGATGGCATATATCTATTGTATTACGTGGGATATGTTATGGTAGTACAGATGATACTACATAGTACATACCACAGGATATATGTATGTTGTGTCCCCTCCCCATAAACTCTGTCTCTCTGTCCTTACCTGTTTCTTTATATCTTTCTCTATGAAACAGAGAGACACCAACAGAGCCAAACGTCACTGCTGTCAGCAGTGTGGGAAATCTTTCAGTCAGTCAAGTAGCCCAAGGAGACATCAATTTTATCACACTGGAGAGAAGCCCTACCACTGCCAACACTGTGAGAAAAGTTTCAAATCACCATACCATGTCTCAGTACACCAGCATATCCACACTGGAGAGAAACCATATAGATGTGACCAATGTGGGAAAAGTTTCAGTCAGTTGGGTCCATACAGGAGACACCAGCGTATTCACACTGGAGAGAAACCATATCACTGTGACCATTGTGGAAAAAGCTTCAGTCAGTCTCATTCATACAAGCAACACCAGCGTATCCACACTGGAGAGAAACCATACCACTGTGACCAATGTGGAAAAAGTTTCAGTCAGTCTCATTCATACAAGAGACACCAGCGTATCCATACTGGAGAGAAACCATACCACTGTGACCAATGTGGGAAGAGTTTCAGTCAGTCTCGTTCCTACAAGCAACACCAGCGTATCCACACTGGAGAGAAACCATACCACTGTGACCAATGTGGAAAAAGTTTCAGTCAGTTGAGTACATACAGTCAACACCAGCGTACGCACACCGGGGAGAAACCATACCAATGTGACCTATGTGGGAAGAGTTTCGGTCAGTTGAGTACATACAGGCAACACCAGCGTACGCACACTGGGGAGAAACCATACTGGTGTGACCGGTGTAAGAAAAACTTCACTTGGTCATTTCAGCTGAAGAAACACTGCTGCATCTGAACTGCTGAAGAGCGCCTCCACTGTCTGCAGGAGGAACAAGCTTCTGTCTCAAGTGTTCAGGTCACAACACCAAACTGAGCCTCGTTCATCGTACGTTGTTTTATTCATCCAGGCCAACGTGGCGCTGGCCGGTTTATCCTGCTAACTCTGTTATCCATGTACGAGGAACGAGTCGCTCAACTTTAAATTACAGCTGGGTTTACCCAAAAACGTCCCGGGACCTATTTTTAACCATCCCGAAGTACACATTGACTGTCTCAAAATATATATTATATTTTACATTATCCAGACTGCCGATGATCTATGGTGATAATATTCTCATACTCAAGAAAGCTAAACATTATGTATATAAAAATAAACTATGTTAAAAAGAACTAACACAAATGATTAAGAAATCTTTTTATGATGTCTCTTTCAGTGTATTCACTTTGGTACACATTTGGACTGCATGCATCCTTGGACTCAAAGTAGAAGTAGTAACCTTTTTTAAGTATTTAATTTTGAAAGAGTGAATTACATGTAAGTAAACTAACACTAAAAGACTAGACAGTCTCTTACTTATTGTTTATGTTAATAAATCTTGCAAATCTAAATTGTGCCTTTTGATACTGTACACATGCAAAGTTTTGGAAGGCTATAAAGTATAAAAGAATAAAAGTACATTTAAAATATTTTGCCTCACCTGCATTGCTACCAGAGATAGTGTAGTCTTCTAGCCCATCAGCGACCATCTGCAGAGTCAGGCCATCCCTCTGGAACAGCAGACTGAGCTCCTTCAGCTCTTGGAGGACATCCAACATCAGATCAATGAAGAGGAGCATCCTGTACTGCTTCTGTGATGTATCTGCCTAGCCCTACCTTTCATTGCTGCACTGGCCTCTCTGCCATTCATCTCACTTGCATGGTTTTCAAAGTGTAACAGGATGGGCTTGAGGTTCTTCACCAGTGCTTCAGATGCATGTTGAATATGAGGCAGCCACCGTGTGCCGTCCATATTCCCAGGCTTCAGTATTCAGTGCCATGGCTTTTCCAATAGCGTGGAGCTCCCGAGTTGCCTTTTCTCAGTAGGAGTAGTGCTTGTGTATGGCTTTCAGTGTTTCCTTGAGATCAGAAAGTATTGGAATTGCCTTCACACTGTCCTGGGCAACAAGCTCTAGGCGGTGAGCAACACACCAGATAGTGACAAGAGAGTCACAGTAGTTCTGGTTCATTTTTGCAGCAACCCCATTTGTAGCACCCATCATCACAAACGCTCCATCACATCCAAAGCCTGCTAGATGGGTTCTCAGGTCCTCCTCTGAGATGCTTGTTAGTTGGCGTAACAACAGCAGACCACAGGCTCACCACCAACAAGAGGAAAAAAAAAAAAGAAAAAGAATTAAATGTAAAAATCCAGCAAAAATCCAACTGTCCCGAACCAGTCCCGCCTGACCATTCTGAGCGTCCCAAATCAAAAATTTTTTTACAGGCCCCGCGATGTTGGGACGTCCTTAGTTTCGAGCCCTGCAAACACACACACACACACACAGTATGTGATATAGTGATGAAGTATATATATGACATATGTATGATGTAAGCCCTTTGAGGCATGCTTGTGATAAAGGGCCATATAATAAAGAATGACTACACTAATGTTTTTTTTTTTCCTATTAATCCTAAACACCCACAGCTACAGCTAGTTAATCAATCAATTGATTTCTAAGTAATTTCAAGTATAGCAATACTTGCATTCTTGTCAACTATTCTGGAATGTAGCTGTTTATCACTACGGACCTCAGAAGATAAAGTCGTCTATTTTTGAGAGGAGCATAGTTGAAGAGTGATGCAACCATCATATACTCAGTAACATTAAAAACGCACAATGATATTGTGACAAATATAGCTGTGCATGTGTGATGTTTGTAAGAATGATTTTGTGTGTAAAGGTTTGTAAGGTTGATACATACATCTACTGATGCACTTGGACACATCATCAGTGATGTAACCAGGGGTCATTGGGTGTTTCGGGTCTTTCAACATCAGACACCCTCGCCCAGGCGACCCACCCGGGCTTGATGAAGTCCCGGCTTGTGTCCAAGTAGCATGCGACCATGGATCGCTCCTCTTGATCCACAGCCATCTAGAGGCCCTCTCTGCTGCCTCCATGGTGGTTCTGACGGTCTGTCTTTTGCGTGTGCCTGTGATGCCGAGCAGACTGTGGGCCTTGCAGAGAGACTGAGCTGTGAAGCCTCTACAGCCCACCTCTATCGGCACACCGTGCACGCCACCCCCGTCTGCTGCACTCTTCCACCAAGTCGGCGTAGGTTCTGGTGGATCTATCAAGGCTCTGCAGTGGCCTAGGTCCTCCTCTCTCACAGCATTGCTGTAGGTGTTATGGAGATGATGGTTGATCTCCTCTTTAGGACAAACAAGGTGGCCACTTCGTTTCTGGCCAAGCAGCTGTTTGGTGAACTCTCTTCCTCTCCTGCCTCCTTGAACTGCTGCTTCAGGGCCCGCAGGTCCTGCCTTAACTGGCTGATCTTTTGTGCCCTACGGTTCTTTGCTCCCTCACCAAGCATTTCATCTTGGCCTGGTGGATCTTCAGGCCATGTGGGTTCTTGCAAACCTTGCTGCATACACATTCCACACTTGTTGCCGTTAATCTGGTTGCATAGGTTGTTATCTGTGGGTCCGTCCAGTTGGGGTCCTCTCAGAAGGTGCAGGTTGGGTTGCTAACTCTTCCTACCCGGGTTGCCGTCTTTCCGAGCTGTCCACTGTCTCTCCAGCTGTCGCCACTCTATTCATGGAAGTCATCCAGTCTGTTCCTGACCTGGCCTGGCCAGGCGGGCATAGTCGATACATACATCTACTGATGCACTTGGACACATCATCAGTGATGCAACCATCATATACTAAGTAACATTAAAAACGCAGCTGTGCATGTATGATGTTTGTAAGAATGCGTTTGTGTGTAAAGGTTTGTAACAGTGAAATGATCTTGAATGACAAGAAATGTACAGTTCAATGTTACTTTTGAAAGAAACAGAAAATATTGTAGTATCCCGCCAAAACACAAAACATCCAAACTCAGTACCTGGTGTGACGCCATCTGCCTGAAGCAAAGCATTCACTCTTCGGGTCATACTTGTTATCAGTCCATTGCTGTGCCTCTGAGGGATCCTTGGCCACTCCTCCAGTGGAGGAGGGCGTGGAGGGCTGTGGGATGTGACTGCATACACAGCGGTCCAACATATCCCAAGCGCCCTTGATGGAGTTCATGTCAGGAGTATGGAGGCCAGTCTAGGACATTCACGTTCTCTCTCTCCAGGCAGGTACTGCAAACACGTGCAACATGTGAACGTGCATTCTGATGCATGAAAGTCTCGTGTCTGTTTTGCTGGATGTGTGGTACCACGTGAGTCCTCAGTATATCCTGCAGGTAATGCTGGCCTGTCAAATTACCATCGATAACCACAAGCTCTGAGCGCCATCCGAAATGTATTGTGGCCCAAACCATTACTGAACCGCATCCAAAGCGGTCACACTGCCATACGCACGCATTCACAAACCACTCACCACGCCTGCGGTACACCTGACGCCTCATTCCAGTGCAAGTTGAACCTGGAGTCATCACTGAGCATCATGTTGTTCCACTGAGCACAACGGCAATTACGGTTTGAGTGGCGGCGTGTGCCCGGTCGGTCCTACGACGCCTTCTTTTGCCCGTCAGGATCATGCCAATATGTAACCTGTAAGCTCGGATACTGCGCTCTCGGAGGCGTCGACAGACATTCATGCTGCTGATTTGTGGTCTGTATCTTCCGGCAGCTGCCACAGATGATGAAAGGAACGTGTCCCGGAGACGCTCTGATCCTGAGGAGGCGTCGTAACATGGCTACCCTGGGTGCAGTCGATCTCTGGTGCCGGTCTCTCTGGTACCGGTCTCTCTGTAGTGCCTACTCGAGCAAACTCTGGCTGCGTACTTCCGACACGTAGCGTGCCGACAGCCTGTTCTCTGTTGTTTGCACTTAAGCATGGCATCTTAGCTACTGAAAATTGTTTGGTTTTATCCCCCAGGTTTTAAAACCACAGATCACAGATCTGCCTCACATAGAGCAGCACTCATAAACATGACCATTCCCTTATTTCTGTTCACTGGCTAAATTTGTGTACTTCAGCATACAACTCACTGAAATGCCACAGTAAGAAATCTCTCTCACTTCAATTTAAGCACAATACAACTAAATAACCCCATTGTTTGATTTTTTGCTATATGTCTACATGTGAGAGTGTGTTTTTAATGTTACTTATTTCTTATTTTTGATCAATCTTAAATTTTAACATCTGTAGTTATGAAACATAAAACAGGTTTTGTCAGTAAATTTCATTGTTGCTTCATTGCTCATTGTTATTAAAGCTACAGTGACAAATACATAACAGCTATATTGTATACACACACACACACACACACACACACACAGAGGTGCAGGGTTGTGGGTTCTATTCCCACACTAAAAATGTCTCCTCTCCTGGTCCTGTAAGGTGTTTTAGATTAAAGTCTCCACTATACGCTGTTTGTTCTGTTCTGTAAAGAGGAACTCTGATCCCACAGTTTAAGACAGTATTGTGGCCTATAGTGAGGTAGGGGGCCTCGGGAATACAGCGGTTTGGGTCGGAGACTCTATGGAAATGATTCCGGCCAGAGAATCATGGAGAGGATCATGTGGCGTTATTTGAACTTGGGGGGGGGTCAAGTGTTTAAAAGTCTTATGGCCTGGGGGTAGAAGCTGTCTCTGACCTGCTGGTTCGGGTGCGGATGCTTCTGTACCGTTTGCCAGACAGTAGCAGCTCAAACAGTTTGTGGCTGCGGTCTTTAATAATGTTCAGGGCTTCTTCCTGCACCTTCAGGTTTAGAGGTCCTTCTCCCTACACCTCCGGGTGTAGAGGTCCTGCACGGCTGGAGCTCAGTCCTGGTGACGTGCTGCGCTGTTTTTACCACCCTCTGTAGAGTTTTGCGCTCCAGGGCGGTGCAGCTGCCAAACCAGGTGACGATGCAGCCAGTGAGGATACTCTCCATGGTGCATCTGTAGAAGTTCCAGAGTATCCTGCTGTCCGTGCCGAACCTCTTCAGCCTGCGTAGGGAGAAGAGCCGCCGCCTTGCCGTTTTGATGACGGAACTGGTGTGCCGGGTCCAGGTCAGGTCCTTGTTGATCTGAAGCTGCTGACTCTCTTCGCTGCAGCCCGTCGACGTGGATAGGGGCGTGTCCTCCCCCCAGCTGCTTCCTGTAGTCCACTATCAGCTCCTTAGTCTTGCTGGCGTTGAGGTGGAGGTTGTTTTCCTGACCCCGTGTTGTCAGGGCTCCCGCCTCATCTCGTCGTTATCAGAGATCAGGCCTGGGGTCCGTGTTGAGACCTTTATCCCTGAGTTTTGTGACCAGTTTAGAGGGCACAATGGTGTTGAATGCTGAGCTGAAGTCCACGAACAGCAGTCTCACATATGTGTTCCTCTGGTCCAGGTGTGGAGGGCGAGGGCGATGACATCATCTATAGCTTTGTTTGGCCTATAGGCAAACTGCAGCAGGTCCAGGGTGTCGGGTCAGGCTGGAGCTATGGCACTTACAATGAAAAACACAACATTATATTAGAAGTGGCTGTCTAAATTATTACACATTGCCCTTTCATCACACTTCACATATTGAACACTTTAATTTGACCATTTAAAATAATTCACACTTTACAACATACAAACAATTCCTAATTAAAATAGCGTTTCAGTTCTGCAGTGGTGCCTTACAGACAGCAGGGGGAGCCTCACATTATCAGGCGCAAAGCTGCTGCTGAAGTTACATGAATACACACTAATAATTATACTGGAATAATACTTCCATGATTCATACAATCATACGATCTCCTTCTAAGCCCCGCCCCCTATGACGTTGATTGACAGTTGGACTCCGCTTCGTCATCTACATACAGCTCACTACTCAAAAATGGCAAATGTAAAACATCTGAGATGGGACAAAGAATCCTGACAACAGGAATAAGTTTTAGATTTAACTTTTCATTTCAAATTGCAGTTTCATATTTCATATTGCACTTTTGAATTTCAGTTTTGCTGGTAATAATTTAACTTTCACTTGTATACTTTCTTTTTAATTATTCCAAGAAAAGCAGAACATAATATAGATTTTGGCATTGAAATGATTCCTTGGTGTTGGTGGGAGAGAGGCCAATCGATCTGTCTCCAGCAGCGGAGGAATCCTTTAACGTGTTTTAATACTGAGTCCTTTAGTTCTCCCTGTGATGGGAGGTCAGCTGGGTTTGAAACAGGAACAGAATCAGTTTCATGAAGAATTTACTCATGGATTCAATCCCGTTCAATCTCATAAGAGCAGTAACTTTAGCTTCCTGTGGAGGGCAGCAGCACGCTTAAGCGGCTAGTCTGCTGCAAAGAAAAGGAAGACGAAGAAGAAGTGTGTAAAGCAACATGGCGGCCTACTGTTGACGAGAGAAGAACAAAGAGAGAAAAGAAGTTTTCTCTCGGTCTTCCTGGTTTATCTGAGTCCAGTAGTTCCTGATAGCAGTCCGGGTTAAAAGCTGTAAAGCTGTAAGCAGCCTAGCCGTTTAAAGTCAGCGGGTTTCTTCCAGATCCTCGGTGCTAACTTTGTGCCGTCTTAGCTCGGATGTGTTATGCTAGGCTACTACCGTGTTAGTCCTACGGTAGATGTGCACGGTTGTGCTCGTTGTAGCGCCGCGGAGAGCGTCCGGTAACTCCGACCGGAAGACTCCGGGTCAGATAGAGGCCTCGGCGACCGGGGAAAAGCCTTTGTCTTCCTCTGATGAAGAAGCAGCTCAGGCTCACGGCCCTCGGACTGCTTCAGGTAGGAGCTCAACAATATGAACACATCAACGGGACGCACGAGCTTTCTGCAGCTGGCTGCAAAGCTTTGATCTGACGGTTCACACTGGTTTTTAAACTTATTTTAAATCAGTAGAAATATGTTTAGCTAACGAAACTTCCTGTTATGTAAAAACTTGTTTTAAATCAAAAGTTGTATCTGTCGCTGCCGTTAGCTACCATGCTAACTAGAGAACTCGCTAGCTAAACATTAGCTTTCTGATGAACTAGAACTCGTAACTTTCTGTTTCTTCATCTAAATCGGTGTCCTGGTTGTTATCTGTAGTAATAAACTCTTAGTTAATGTTTAACCGACCGCTGTTTTGTAAAACGAGGCTCCACTGAAGCAAAATGCAGACTTTAGGTGCGGAGCTTTTCACGCTGGGGATTCTGGGTATTGCAGGAATAATGACGATGAACCGCAGTGAATAATAACATGAGATTTGTGTCAAACGTTGTGCCCACAGTGTAACCACAATGTAATTCCAGCCATAAACACAAAACAAAAGACATCTCGGCTCATTTTCATGTTTCATTAACAAATAAATTGATTTTTATCTTAGAAGTCCGACAGCAGGCTGCAGACAAAACTTCAGAAGTAAACAACAGCATTTCTTCGTCGGTTTGGACAAAGAATGACAATGTTAATTTGTCCCGTTTTAATGGTTAACCAGCCTCTGTTTAATTTCAATATATCGCGGTTAGCTTTTGTTGTTTGTTCCATAAACGACTCCAGTTGTACCGTGAGGAACGGTGATGCTCCATACAGGGTTCTGGTGTCTCCTTTTCTGACAGTGAAGCTCTGCAGCCAATCAGAAGCTTCTCAGCGGCTCCATGGATAAACTCATCTCTACATTTATTTCAGTCACACTGCTTTATGTTTCCTCTATTTTGTTTACTGACATGGTGATGAATTACTATAATAAGCAAAATCTTGGCTATTATATACTGTGCATTTATATGGCTAAAATATGGACAGATGCGTTTCTGACAGAAACAGAAGCCGTGTGTTTCTTCAGAGTTGCGACTGATTGGCTGTTTCAGCTGCGGTCTGAATCTGATCGACCCTTCAGACACAAACGGACAGAACAGAAACGCAGCCGGTGTCGTTAAGCCTTTAGATCAATTTCTATACACTGACCAACTTTTGATTTTGTGGTGGTGCGACACAGATACAGTATACACAGGATCCAGTTTCAGTTGTTCATCAGGGAGTTTTCTGCTGATGTGAGTCCTGTTGGAGCTTTTAATAAATGTCTGATAAAAGCTACAGTAGGACCAGTATGGTGCTGTAGTACTGGTACTGTACCAGTAGGACCAGTACAGGTACAGAATGGTATTTTTGTACTGGAAACACACCGGTGTCTGTCCCATTAAATTAGTGAAGATATTCTGCTGGCTGGAGAGTGGCTCTCTGCTGACATCTAGTGGTTTAAATTATAAATACCACAAATATCCAAGTACTATTGATTATGAATGACTGACACATTTGAAACAAATGAGTTGAACCTTAATTTAGAAAAAAAAAACACTGAAGGGGTCACAACAAAGAAGACAAATATAGAGCTTTGTAGCACTGAAACGGGCCAAAATGACAAAATCTACAAAAAATAAATGTTAAAATAAATAAATAAATGTTTAATAATATCTTAATACTTTTGACTGTATGCTACTGATTTGACCGTTTTAGCTGTATGATTATGCCAGCAAGTGATTTTTTTAAAAAGTTGTTTAAAGGGCGTTTCCTCTGTTCTGATTGGTTCTTAACAATTAACCAATATGACAGAATTGAACCAGGAACCACAACATTCTAGTAAAGGATATATGCATTCTACTTTTCATCATTAGGCAATATGAAACTTAGGCAAGTCTGCATATCTGAATGCTGTTAAGAAATTAGATGGATAATTCAGACCTGAGCCTCTCTCTCTCTCTCTCTCTCTCTCTGTCTCTGTCTCTAGTAAGCTGATAACTATCATTTCCTCTTGGAGCGAGAACATTATTTGGCAAATCAGTCTGCTATGTAAGGCTCTTTCTCAGTATGCGTTCCTGTTCCCTCCATGATGTGTTTTATGTAATATCTGACCGCTGAAGCTCGATTCCAAAACAAAAGAAGGAGCGGACGGATAAAGAGCCGGGAATTTTCCTCGCCAGCCGAGGAAGCGCCAGGCGAAGACTTGACTGACGAGAAGGAATGGAAAGACCCAAGACTCGTTGTGAGAACGTCACATCAAGTCTGAGCAGCGCTGCAGTTTCTACTTCGCCTGGTTTCCAGCTTTCATCACTCCCAGTCTTTAGCACCTTTTCAATTTACATGGTGGTTTATAGTCGGTCTGGACCAAGCCTATCCACCGGCAGTTATTTCAGACAGATATGGTCCGACAAACCCGGTGAATGTAGGCGGGACAAACCTCCTTATGACGAGCGTTACAGAGCAACAATAACGACCAAAATGGCCGCCGGCAAAGGAACTGGACGATAGAGAGCTAGAGTCCTTAAAAAACTGAACCGAACGGTGAATTAAAACAGGAACAATCAGCAGTTTAAAAGCTGGGAAGTGAAGCCGCCATGACTGTTGTCGCTCTGAGGCGTTTCCACATGACATCAGTCTGCTGTGCTGCTGTGATTGGACAGCAGGTGTGATTGGACAGCAGGTACAGTTTATACTACAGAACAGATGAGAAAATGTGAAGCAGACAGTTCATCTGAAACTGTCAGGAAGCTTCCCTGTTCACTTTCATGAGAAGATCGTTTTCTCCGAGACGACTTGGGAAGAACTTTCTCCACAAGGTCACAAGTATCGACTTGGGAGTTCCTGGATTTGGTAACTGGCCTAACTTTGACCCAAAGCTGGGGAACGTTTATGTCTCGCTCGCGTCTCGTTTTGAAACGGTATTGTTGGTTTTGGGGCATCTTGCTCAACACCGCTTGTTGCTTTCATTTCTTCTGCATAGCAAGAGCGGGTTCAGCAGCCGCGCTGCTGGTCAGAGTACCATATAAACAAAAAATAGAGCATGGGTAAATCTCATTGATGATTGTTTTTAAGATAAGATTGTACTTATGTATTGATCCGTTGGGGGAAATTCAGGTGCCACAGCAGCAATTGGCGAAACGATGCCAGATGCCAGGGAAGTGAAGTACAGCTGACTGGCACAGAGGTCGCTGATGTTGTTGAACGGTCCAATGGCCGCCGGCACACAGGAACGTCTGAGGCGCTCCGTCCTGCAGCGTGGGGGGAGGAGCCTGTGGCTGAAGCTGCTCCTTGACAGTCCAGTTCCTTGGGGTGCGCCGGTGTTGCCCACCACCACAGCGCTGCAGACAGATGTACTGCAGTACTACATTTTTTTTACTGGTAGGATAGAGTTATATTTGGGTCGAATCTAAACAAGAGGTCGGATTTTGGAGAAGAACGTCCCTGATAGAGTCCAGAGACTGTTCAAGTATTCTGATGCTGCGTTCATCGGATATGTGGTGAGTTTTTGGTAGCCTGTGATTTCTCCCACCTGTGGAAGTGTCAAGTGGTAAACGGCAGCAAACCCACCAGTGTTGGTAGTCCAAGGTATTAAAACT
Organism: Centroberyx gerrardi; assembly: GCF_048128805.1. Taxonomy (NCBI): domain Eukaryota; kingdom Metazoa; phylum Chordata; class Actinopteri; order Beryciformes; family Berycidae; genus Centroberyx; species Centroberyx gerrardi. The sequence continues at coordinate 110,712 of NC_136019.1, read as the reverse complement.
CATAATTATCAGTTATATTCACACTAATGCAATCAACCACAATCACGAAAAGTTGGAAATCTCTGCTGCAATTAGTTTATGGTTGATTTTATATTTATAAATACAAATGATTTTGGATGTGGGCGTTCCAAAGAGTAAAACACATAAAGAACACTTTAAAACCGAAGCAGCAACATCATCCTGTTCTTCACTTCCTGCGTCCTGCGACTCGATCGCAGCAGAAGACTGGCAGCAGTAAATAAGTAAATAAAAGTAAAAATAAATTGTGTGAGCAATTTAAAAAAGTTTCAAATGGACTATATAACTGAAATATGTGTTTGTGTGTTTTAATTGTTGGTTGTGTGTGTAAAGGAGAGAAGCTCTACACTGAAGTTAAAATTTTTTGAATGCAATCGCCACGATGGAAAAAATGTGTAAAATAAGGCCCAGGTTCAAAATATCCAAAATTATCCTTCAAGTCATTGCTACAAAACAAATTTAAATTTATCCTTTACAATAAGAGAGAGTTGGTCTAATGTTTATACCAAGGTAAACAAAACCTTTCGGCTTGGAATACAATGGGGGCGAGAAAGGGATTTCCCTAGCAGCAGAATTAACCGACATAATAACAGATTTAGTGATTCTGTAACCAGAGAAGGAACCAAATTGGTTGATCAGCTTTAGAAAGTGAGGGAATGAATTTGAAATATCTGACAGATACAATAATAATAATAATAATAATAATACATTATATTTATATAGCGCTTTTTTAGATACTCAAAGACGCTTTTTTATCCCTCTCTGCCTCAGCCCGCCCAAGGTTTCTTCCAAGTTTTCCTACTACGGTTTTTCTTCGGAGTTTTTCCTTGTGTGCATTTAGGGTGTAAGGCTGGGGTGCCGGGTAGGTTAGGCTGTAGAACAGGTAGATTGTTTGTCTTGCTAAATCTGCTCTTACCTACCTTGTGTTTTTCGCTGTTTGTCCTACATAATTTTGTTCACCACTGATTGTGTTTAGTTAGATCTAGCTAGACACATTCTCTGTAAAGTCCTCTGAGACATGCTTGTGACAAAGGGCTATATAAATAAACTTGACTTGACTTGACAATATCAATGAATAAGACAGAGAATAGAACATATCAAATAGGGAGAAAGAGAAAATAGTTAAAATAAAAGGCCAGGATGCCAAAAGAGAGTTAGAGATTAACAGCAGTTTTGAAAATATGTGTTTTAAGTGATTTCTTCAATGTGGAGAGTGAGGAAGAGTCTCTGATGTCCTTTGGGAGAGAGTTCCAGAGAGAGGGAGCAGCAATCGAGAAAGCCCTGTCCCCCCAGGTCCGGTGCTTGGTCCTGATGCTGCAGAATTCTGGATGTGTTGGAAGTTTTCTGAGGATTTTGGAGGATGTAGCATAGAGGACGCTGTTGCAGTAATCCAGTCTGGAAGTGATGAAAGCATGGATGAGTGTTTCCGCGGCTGAGAAGGAGAGGGATGGATGGAGACGGGCGATGTTTTTGAGGTGAAAGTTGAATGTTTTGCCTATGTGATTGACATGTTGCTCAAAAGAGAGGGTTTGGTCGAAGATGATGCCACGGTTGGGGATGTGAGGGGAAGTGAGCACAGTGGAGCTGTCAATGGTGAGGGAGAAGTTGTGGGTGGATTTGATGAGAGCTTTTGGGCCAATGGTGGTGATTTCGGATTTGTCACAGTTCAGTTTGAGGAAGTTGGTTTGCAGCCAGGACTTTATTTCCATGATGCAGTAGGATGAGAATATTGAGGTTACCGGCATCAGAGGAGAGGAGAAGGTCATTGGTAACTTTGAGGAGGGCTGTTTCGGTGCTGTGTTCAGATCGGAATCCGGATTGGAATGATTCATATAGGTTATTGGAAGATAGGTGGGCTTTGAGTTGTGAAGCAACAGCACGTTCCAGTATTTTAGACAGAAAGGGGAGGTTAAGGTACAATAAGGTATCATCAGCGTATGATGAAATTGAATGTGTTGTGTCTTTGATTATTATTAGATTTTGGCTGAGCGCCTGAGCAACAGGATCAAGGTAGAGGGCAAAGAGCCGGGGGAAAGGGGTAAACCTGCCATAGACCTGAGACCTTTCTGTCCATTCAAAGCTGTGTGTGGTGTCATGAACCAAAAACACTCTCAATCCATTTCTCCACGTTCATTTTCCAGCATCTCTCTGAGCCTTACCAAGAACAGGCCGTTTCTGTCTCCGTGTCTTTAAGGCTCATTAATATTAACGACCCCTCCGTTCCGATTGGCTAACCGTTTCGAGAGTGAAACGTGAGACGCCGCGGCCCGGCGGCTACAGGTAGGGAAAACTCTCCGGTAATAAACGACGACGACCGCTCGACCGCTTTGAAAAAAACACTTTGTTAATCTATTATTTCTTACAGAAATGATAATGAGCGAACCTTTGTGACGCCACAAAGTTACGGAAGTCCAAACGGCTCGTTTAGAGGCTCGCTTTTCTAATATGGATTGTGTGGATTTAGTTGGCGACCGTGCGTTTTGATACTTTCACCATGTTTAGATAGACCATCCAACTCTTACAGGTTGTTATTGGCTGAGACGACGATTCTGTGCGTCTTCCTCCAAGAATTCTCCAGAGCCGATTGCGGATCTGTGTGATCTGCGTTGAAAACAAAACCAGATGCATCCGGATGACCAGTTTGAACGGGAGCAGTGTTGTGGTTTATCTGATGTCTCTATGTCACAAGATGAATTTCCTAATGGCCCAATAAATCCATCAATCAGTTTGAGTCTCAGATTGTCATGTTGTGGTGAAGTGGGAGCGCTTCGTTCTCTGGACAAGTCAGCAGGAATGACTCTGTGTTGAGAGAGATGCTGTTCAATTCTGCACAGCGTTTTATATGAGACTCTGTCTGTTGGATAGCAGCACTTTCATTGTTTCACCATTCACATTAATATTTCCTCAATAGGTTTAAGTCTTCATAGAACTGCTTGGATCCTACAATCACTGATTGCAGCTATATTATTGTTGTTGTTTTTGTGGGTGTTCTGTCTTACCGACTGTCTCTTTTTGATGATGTCAGAGCTGATTGGCGGGAAGAGAAACATCTGGCAGAGGAGAGGAACGTTGTCGGCCATTTTGTCTCAGTTCAGGACAGCTGTGTTGAATTTGGTGTTCGCCACTAAGGAGGCAAGATGAATTCTTCAGAAGAGGTGAGAAGAAATATCAACTGTTGTAACGTTGATGTTGATCTGTTGGTAACTTTAACCTGTTAGCTTCTCTTTTTATATCTTAATGTGATATTTGACAAAACATATGATTGCTCATGATTTCTCTCTCTCTCTCTCTCTCTCTCTCTCTCTCTCTCTCTCTCTCTCTCTCTCTCTCTCTCTCTCTCTCTCTCTCTCTCCTCAGCCCAGTACATCAGCTGCAGCTGCTGTTCAGGTATGAAATAATGACATCACAGGGTTATATGATGTGAGATGTTATGACAGAACATATGACACTACACAGTACATTCAACAATATATATGATGTGCTGCGTGTCAGATAAGATATGGTTTCATAGCTGATAATATTTTGTCAGAGGTGGTAATTAGATTAATCATCTTGTTCTACCACCCCCTCTTAATCTCTCTCTCTCTCTCTCTCTCTCTCTCTCTCTCTCTCTCCTCAGCCCAGTACATCAGCTGCTGCTGAAGTTCAGGTATGAAATAAGATGGTAATTAAATTAAGTAAATTATCTTGTTCCACCACCCCCTCTTAATCTCTCTCTCTCTCTCTCTCTCTCTCTCTCTATTTCTCTCTCTGGAAACAGAGCGACATGGTCAGACCCAAATCGTACTTCTGTCCGCAGTGTGACAAAGCGTTCTCATCATCACGACACTTAAAGGAACATGTGAGAATTCATACGGGAGAGAAACCTTACTCCTGTCAGGAGTGCGGGAAATCTTTCCGTTACTCGGCTAACCTGTCGAGGCATCAGCTCGTTCACACGGGAGAGAGACCGTACCGCTGCGACCTGTGTGGGAGGTGCTTCAGTCAGCCGACTACATACAAGCGACACCTCAACATCCACACCGGAGAGAAACCCCACCACTGCGACGAATGCGGGAAGAGTTTCAGTCATCCGACGGCATACGCGCAACACCAGCGTATCCACACCGGAGAGAAACCCTACCACTGCGAGGAATGTGGGAAGAGCTTCAGACAGTTGAGGACGTACACGCAGCACCAGCGTCTCCACACCGGGGAGAGACCGTACCACTGTCCCTACTGCAACAAGAGTTTCATTTCACCGTCCAACCTCACGGTGCACCAGCGCGTTCACACCGGAGAGAAACCGTACTGGTGCGACGAATGTGAGAGGAGTTTCAGTAATTCGAGCGCGTTTAAGCGACACCAGCGTCTCCACACTGGAGAGAAACCCTACCACTGCGACGAATGTGGAAAGAGCTTCAGTCATCCGACCACATTCCGGCAGCACAAGCTCACCCACACCGGCGAGAGACCGTATAAGTGTCAGCACTGCGAGAAAACGTTCACTTCTCCGGCGACGCTCGCAGTGCACGAGCGCATTCACACCGGAGAGAAACCGTACCGCTGCGACCGCTGCGAGAAACGGTTCATCTGCTGCGGTCACCTGAAGAGACACCGCTGCAGTCAGACTGAGGAAGAAAACTGAAGAATCACTTTCGACTCTGGATTTTTGACATTTTATAGACTAAATTATTAATCAAAAAATGATTGTTAGTTGCAGCCGTAGTGTAAACCATGTATTGCAACCATTATTCATCAGTTTGAATTAATTCTTGAGTGTGTGTAAATTTAAGCAGATTTCTGACTGCTTACACCGAGCACCAAGGGTTTGAAAAGGAGAATTAATAACAATAATAAAAAAATTCAGGGATGTGATTTTTCCGGCTTAATCCGTATGAGCTAGTATGAGCTGCCCAGGTTAAATGGATAGGATTTGAGGACCTCTACAGGCTGAAGTGCGCGAAGATTTTTTTTCCTTTCCAAGTATCCACGAGGATGTTTGTTTGCGTTTAGCTCGAGCTCAACATGCCCAGTTCCACACCTGTGTACCTCAGTTGCGCTCGTGCGTCAGTAGGCTCGTTTGAGATGACTTCCTGCTCGCCTGGAAAATAGACAAGTAGCCGAGTGCAGTCAGGCAAGGAATCGACAAGCCGAACACTCCCGACTCGCTGCTCTTTTTCTTCTTCTTCAGTTTTGTTTAACGGCGGTTGATAAATTTAAAAGGTGTATTACCGCCACCCACACTCACTGCTCTAACGACCCAGACCTTCACGTTACTTATTTTTTATTTTAATGTAGGCATTACAGGTGGCATTTATGGAAAATATTACATAGCGTTCTAATAAAATAATATACGGACTGCTCATGGAGTGACATCTTGGAACAGATATAAAAACTGAAGTTTCTTCATTTCACTGTGGGTGTGTGATACAACAATAAGTTCTTGTCATGGGTCATACTCAGTAGTCGATTTGAGGGGGGATGCGAGGGGATGCCAGCCCCCTTGAAATAACAATTGTCAAAAACCATCCCCTTTGTAAGACTGCCATCCCCCATTTCATCCCTCTTCATGGCACTAAGATATCATTTAGCCTAATCAAGAAATGTGTAAGCCATTTATTATTGATATTTAATCATTTTAGAGAATATAGCGCATCTGGAGTTTTCAGCAAATCCGAGGGCGAATTGCATTCAGGGATGGACTGGCCGTCGGGACATCGGGCCGCTCTCACTGTGGACCGGGCGGGAATATTTTTTGACTAACCCCGTATCTTTTCACAGAGGAAAAAAGCATCCGAACGGCGTTCCGAGAGTGAATTTGATGAAGGAACGCGCGTTCCAGTTCTGAAAAAATAAACGGAGCGTTTAAACAACTGGTTCATTTCGTTTTAACACCATAGTTTGCTGGCTGGGCGGTGTTTGGACCTTTGGGCCAATCACAGTGCTTAAAAACGGAAAACTCCACTCAACCGGGAAGCTGGGCCACGTTAAACAAACACACAATCAAATGACAGGTACAGACAGCTGACAGGTTGTGTTGTGAAACTCAAGAAAGAATCATCTAGACATTCTGTCTTATTTTCAGCCCAATGTGAGTGATAAAGCAACATGTTCAGGTGAATTTAACTAGTAAACAGACGGAAATATTGTCATTTTCACATGAGCCATTGTATACAGGCCATTGTATAATAAATATTATGGATGATATTTTGTACGACACCTAACCCTGCCTCTGCACGCCGTATATTTTCCTGGTTTTTTGTCCTTTGTCAATCACATGCCTGAAAATGATATAACTTGGTTTGTATAGCACGAGTTTACAAACTGCTTTACACAAAAATGAAACAGTACACAGTGAAGTGATGCAGAAGTTGAAGCAGTATACACAGCGCTTTACATAATCAAAATAATAACGGTAATATACACAGAAAATCATAACGCACAAAAAAATAAGAGGCAAAGTAATGAGACAGATAAATGGCCATAAAGATAAGTAGAACCTTTTCTATGCAATATAGTAAAGATGCTAAAATTTTGAATATTCGTACGAACAAGAAAATTGCTATTTATCAAATATGCGTGATCCAAACTATTTTAATTGAGATTTCGTATTTGAATCGCTCAAGCTTTCTAACACTTCTTTTCCTAACAAGTTTTTTTTTCTTGGAAGTTTTTCTTTGTTGGCTCTCAGGCTTCAGGCTGCTGCTGGAGAACAGGTGTCTCTGTGTCTCGCTCTTCTGATGTTCTATATCATTCTGTTCTATGATTGATTATTGATCAGTTAGATCTGTGAAGTCTGAATCTTCAACACTATTCCACAGTTGAATTGAACTTTTTTCTATTTACCAATACTGTCTACTTTTTTATTCTCTTCAGGAATACTTCTTAATACACATTCTTGTTACACATATTCACATTTATTCATATTTATTTGCATATTCACATTTTCAACATCAATGAAAATGTGTCTTCTAGTTTTTATGTATTCATACATTTGTTGTTATTTTGTTATTTGTTGTTTGTTATTATTTTTGGAAGATGCTATTTTTTTTTAAAAATAGTTTTCATTTGGACTGTATTTGTCAAAGCTTAAAGACCCCATGAAATGAAAAAGAACTGATTAGAACTGATTGGACAAAATGACTAAAAAATGTTGATTTCTCAAACTTTTCTATCAAAATGAACGGAGCGTCTCTTCCTGCACTCGGGGACAAACGTTGCATCCAATCAAACGTTTGATAAACGTTGGAATTATTCTGCTGCTGATGTCCTCTCACTTCCTCCATATCTCATTAATATTTAAATAAGCCCCGCCCACTGACGCTTCCCGCCCAAAACATTTCTGTTTCGTTCAGAAATCAAATCATCTCTCCATGACTCGTCAGGCTCTTTAAAACAGATATGATGTTGTTGCCTTTTGCGTTTTTTCATTCTATGGACAGAACTTACATTTTATTGTCTTAATTTTCTTACTAATTGATTGTGCATTTTATTGTAATTGTTTTGTTTAGCTGCTGTGTGATTTTGGGCTGTAAATAAATCAAACTTGACTTTTTCATTATTGATTGTTTTTGAACAAGTTTCAACAGCTGTCTTTTATGGAAATGTTTATAAACAAGTTACAGTACTGTGCAAAAGTCTTAGGCACGTAAAAAAAAAAAACATTAAGCGAAGATGCTTTCAAAAATAATAAAATGAAAAGCTTCTAAATATCAAAAAATGTACTATAAAGAGCGGTCTGACATGATGCAGAAAACAAACATCTAAGACAAAATTTATATAAAAAATCTAGTTCCTAAGACTTCTGCACAGAACTGTCTGTCAATAAATTTCATTGTTTAGTTGCATTTTGGTATAGCTACAATGACAAATACACAAGGGTTACACTGCACACACACACACACACACACACACACACACACACACACACACACGGGCAAAGCTCAGTGAGTTGAGCAAGGCAGTAATGCTGCTGAGTCGGGCGTTTTTATTCCCATACAGAAGTGCTTTAAAATAATAATGATAAACTTTATTAATACTCAAGTATAAGATGTTTTACAAGGTTTAAGAAAAAATAAACAGTAAACAGGAAGGTGATAGCATGAGGCTTTTATTGAGTATAGTTGTCAGCGAGCGCACACACACACACACACACACAGAGTCCTCCCCACAGTACACACACTTCCTGGTTCCTCCTTTATAACTTCATATTGTCAAATGAATATACAGAATTAACAAGACATTCTTTCTACTGAGTCGTGCGTCAGGTTCTATGTTTTCTGCAGAGGTGTGACCAAGTCAGCTTCACTCGAGTCCCAAGTCAGTCTCAAGTCTTGAGGCACAAGTCTCAAGTCAGTCTGAAGACTCAAGCCAAGTCTAAGTCAAGTCCATGTCATTAATGTCAAGTCTCAAGTCAGTCTCAAGTCTCAAATCAAGTCCCAAGTCTAAGTGTAGATTACCAAGTCAAATCCATGTCATTAATGTCAAGTCTCAAGTCTAAATGTAGAACAGCAAGTCAAGTCAGAACAAATCAAGAGTCCAGCATCAATTTAATATCTTAAAGAAAACTAAATATCTAGGACTTTTCAATGCAATATGGTTTTAATAGGATAAAAACTTGGTAAGAGCATCATGAGTTTGATTTCTAGAATCAGTTTCAACTTCAATAAATTCAATCATTCCATACAAATTCAGAAAACAGAATTTAAATTCAGTCGTCCGCTGGAACAAATCTCATCACTTTCAATCTAAGTCATTTACACAAACACAAGATCTCAAGTCAAGACTTTAGAAACCTTTTCAAGTCATCAAAGTACAAGTCAGAGTCAAGTCCCAAGTCACCAGAACCCAAGTCAAGTCAAGTCCCAAGTCACCAGAACCCAAGTCAAGTCAAGTCCCAAGTCACCAGAACCCAAGTCAAGTCAGGTCTCAAGTCACCAGAACCCAAGTTACCAGAACCCAAGTCAAGTCAGGTCTCAAGTCACCAGAACCCAAGTCAAGTCAGGTCCCAAGTCACCAGAACCCAAGTCAAGTCAGGTCTCAAGTCACCAGAACCCAAGTCAAGTCAGGTCTCAAGTCACCAGAACCCAAGTCAAGTCCAGGTGAACTGATGCTGACGCTGCGTTCCAGTCCGGTCGGTTCAGACGTTTGCTTATTAACTGTAAGTGCAACTTTACATTTCAAATGTATCTGTTTACCATACAGGTGTTTTGGTGGATTTAAGGTCGTGTGAAGCTGAAAATCAAACTTACTTTTGACTGAAACTCATTTTAAGGATTGTAAACAAGTTAAAAGTGTAGCGTTTACAGTGTCGACCGCCATGTTGACGTGACATCACATAACAGCAACTCAGAAACACTGGAGTTAAGAAATCTGGACCGGGTTTCCTTCTTAGATTTATGATGTGAAAGTTCGATCTGTTGCGTTTTCCCCAGGAGGAAGCTGGAATTTCCCACTTTCCGTCACGTCTGGAACGCAGCATCAGTTCATTACAGACGGAGCAAACAGTCCATCAAATTCAGCTCCAACAACATGAATGTTAGCAGCGTGAACACAGAACCACTAAAGCACATTACTGACATGATGTTCTAAGCTTCAGATCAGTCCAGACACTGATCTTATTCACACGGCGGCCATTTTGAACAGTCAGGCTGGGAAACTACCTGGGAAATTTGGCATATATTTAAAACTAGTTACTTCAACACTTAAGTCAGGACTAACTGATAGAACAGTTATCAAATTACGAACAATCTGACGAACAACAACACAACAACTGCTTGAATTTAGCAAAAGGTTAGATAGCTTACTAGTTGCTGCTAGCTACCTGGGCTAGCCTCTGGTAGCTGGAGGTAATGGAACAAATATATTAAAATGTGAATCTGTGAAATGATAAATGTTTGTATGATCATCTTGGTTCACAGCAGCAGTTTCACACGCAGAGTGTTCAAAATGGCCACCGTGTAGATGAGGTCAACGGTCCATGAAGGTCCAACAGAATACTTTATACTTTATTAACCTGCAGGTTAATAAAAGTTTCACTCCAACCAGAGAACAAAATAGAAAGTTTACTCAGTGCGTCCACCAGGAGGCTTCTTCCTCTTTTTACTTTCAACGGGAAAGGAGGCGATGTTTCATCTGTTTCTATCATCTATTTAAAAATATTGTACAAGAGCATTGTGGTTAAAACAGGTGTCTAATGGTCTCCTAGCAACAGCAGGAGCCACGCCCAGCACTTCCCACAATGAATCTGTTTAACGGCACCTGGTGGACACAGAGAGGAATCAATCATTTTCTAAATTATAAACTTATTGATTTCCTACTTATTTACAATTTATAATAGTGCTGCTGCGCCTGACCGACACTGAGGCTCTGTCTCACGGTGTGTGTGTGTGTGTGTGTGTGTGTGTGCGTGCACTCTGTTTCAGATATTGATTTGCATAAGTAGTATATATGTACTTCCATTCTCTAGTAGTATTGTGTATATTAGGAGCAGAAAGGGTTTTAAACAGTGAAGTAGAATCTGTTCAGGAGGAATCAGAGGTAGATGATCAGCAACATCAACCTGACCGGGTCGCGACCCCGACCTGACCGGGTCACGACCTGACCGGGTCACGACCTGGGTCACGACCCCAACCTGACCGGGTCACGACCCCAACCTGACCAGGTCATAACCTGACCGGGTCATGACCTCGACCTGACCGGGTCACGACCCCGACCTGACCGGGTCACGACCCCGACCTGACCGGGTCACGACCCCGACCTGACCAGGTCATAACCTGACCGGGTCACGACCTCGACCTGACTGTAATCTGCTCAACACATAGTAGAGACCGGTTTGACTGGTTTGACTGATAGCTGGTCCTGGTCCAGTCTGATATGATGGATATGACACAGATTCATTGATTCCATATTGATTGTAGAATTAATCAATACTACACTGGTTGTTTATGGGAAGACCTTAATCTGAACCGATTCTAATGAGACACAATTATGCATTCATGTTCTATTATTATTAATTATTAAACATTATTAACAAGTGGTATGAGGCAAGGTTGTCCCCTCTCCCCTCCCCCCTTTTGTTTCTACCTGTGACTGATTATTATTATTATTATTATTATTATTATTATTATTATCACCATCATCATCATCCTGGATTTCAGTGGAGAGTTTTAGTGTCCCATGGTCTAAATGCTGTGTATGCAGTGGCCTGGAAGTGAAAAACACAACCATATTTCACAAAAACAAAGTAGAAAACAAAAATGAATAAATCAGAGAACAAATTAACAAATCACAAAAACAATTAACATTTCATGAAATGGAAAGAGTCATTACAAGCTTTCTCATTGCTGATTGGACAGGCAATAAGTCAAGCTGGTTTGTTAAAAAACTGTTAGCTTTGAACTAAAAAGAGCAAGGCAGCGACTGAAGAGATGGCAATAATAATTATTAAAGACATTAATATGATGTCACTAATGATATGCTTTCGACTATGAAGACATGGCTACCGAACTCTTATTTCCTGTCCAATCAGCAATGAGAAAGCTTGAACCTACCCTTTCCATTTTATACATTTTTTAAGTGTTTAGTAATTTGGTAATTTGTTATTAATTTGGTTATTTGTTTTGTGTTCATTTGTTTTGTGAAATGTTGATTTGTGATTTGGTAATTAGATTTTTTTAATTTGTTAATTTGTGAAAGTTTTGTGAGTTTTGCACTTCCAGGCCATGGTATATTTCAGAGTCTTTTTCCACCCTGACAAGAATAAAATTCTGGGTAAACACTGAAAACTGGTAAACTAAAAAGTAAATATATTAAGATTTGGATAATATCAGCACAAAATATTGGCTATCAGCAGCTTCAGTGCAAAAAAGTATCAGCCTCCAAAAACCTGTCAGCTGAAGCCAAAAGTGAAGTGAGTCAGGATGAGAAAAATGATAACAATTTAAGATACATTTTGAATTTGAAAATGTAATTAATAAAGATTCAAAATTTAAAAACATAATTTTGACTATAATTTTTAAGCTATTTCATTTGAATAATGAGGGTGAACATATTACCATAATGACAGACTGTATTTGTTTATATATTTCACTCACTTATCTAAATCATCGTTCGACCCCGCAACATGACCCCTGAGAGGTCGCGACCATAAAGTTGAGCACCACTGAGTTACATATAGATATTATAATCTATCTAAAGCTGGACAGTTCAGCCAGGCAGTACAGAGTCGACTATAGGAATGGCTTCTTCATTCATAAAATATATAGATTTATACTTATAAATATAGGCAAGGTACAGCTGGGAGTGAGTACGGCAGCTAGGGAATACAGGAGCATTATCAATAACTAGAGTCCTATACAGACAGAGTTCAGCCATCCAGCATTTCATCACTGATCCATCTGATTACCTCCGCCAAGGAGGTTATGTTTTCTGAGCCGTTTGTTTGTTTGTTTGTTTGTTTGTCTGTCTGTTTGTCTGTTTGCAGGATTACGGAAAAACTACTGGCCCGATTTTCATGAAACTTCGTGGAAGGAAGAGGCCAAGGAAGAACCCATTAAATTTTGGAGCGGATCCGGATCCGACTCACGAACAAGCAGTAATAGCACGAACCTTGGCGGAGGTCTGCCCTTCTGATTTAGTGTTTAGATAATGTCAGCTTGTTAGCTAGCTAGCCATAGCATCTGGTCAGCTAACATCACTGTCTTGTTGTTAACACATCTGATTAGCACACTAGCTAACGTATCTAGCAGCAGCTAGCGTTAGCATGTTCACATTAACATCAGTGTGTTTGCTGCTAGTTAGCTAGCTAACAGTTTGTTCAGGTTAACTGAGCTGACTCTTCTCAAGCTACAACTCAGAGTGTTTTGGAGTAGAGACTAGGGCTAAAGACAAGACAGTTTACTGTGTCACAGTAACCAAATCCACCTTATCACACTATTCACTTTTACTGAGAACGTTACTGAATGGATCTACAGCCACACCACAACAAGCTCTGGTTCTAGCTGCTAGGTGGAGATTTAGACTTTATTAACTAGCACTCAGTTCTACAGTGTTCCTCCATCATGGAGTCGGTCTTGTTGGCAGCAGACTGTAAAGTCTTTATATTAACTGGTGACTTCAGTCACAAACACCTGGACTCACTCTGTCTGTCTTTGGCTCTGGGTGCAAACACTTCATGTCTTCTATATGGCTCTGTACTGATATCCTATGGCTATTGTTACATAGATAAATATAAGAATATCTCATATATATTATATCTATAGGTAGGATTATGCAGACTATTATGGGATAGGAAGGGATAGAGTAGCAAAGTCTTTCTATTGGACGAGGTCAAGACAACCACAACTAAACATTCCAGTCTCCTTGACGACGATGTGAAAGTTCGGCAACAGTGAGCCCGGCTCTTTGTTTTTCCCTGATGACCGATGTCCAATCAGCTTCCAGGCTGCGGCCGACGTTTTCCCAGCAGGCATTTGGTTTGGCTCGTTCACAAAATGGCTGCCATGAAACGAGCCGACATGTTTTTCATTTCAACATCAAACTGTAGAACAGAGATGAAGCACCGCGGATCCAAACTGGGGCGCTGCATGTTACCACGGTAACCACTGTGCTCTAGATTGATGGTCACCCATTACCATGGTAACTATTGTGTTGTAGAGCACTAGTCCATTGTTGCTATAGTAACTGCTGTGTTGTAAAGCTGTGGCTGCACGTTACCATGGTAACCATTGTGTTCTACAGGGCTGGTCCCACGTTACCATGGTAACCACTGTGATCTAGACTGCTGGTCCCACGTTATCATGGTAACCACTGTGTTCTCAAGTGATGGTCTCACGTTACCATGGTTATCACTGTGTTCTAGTGATGGTCCCTTGTTGCTGTAGTAACCACCTTGCTCTAGAGCGCTAGTCCCTTGTTGCTATAGTGACCACTGTGTCCCTTGTTGCTATAGTAACCACTGTGTCCCTTGTTGCTATAGTAACCAGAGTGCTGGTGGTTGAGGTTTTTACTCGACTTCTGTCGCATCGACTCAGAAAGTCAAACTGTTCGTCTCAGCTTCTGAAAAGTCAATATTTTGGAGACTTTTTTGGGGTTTTTTGGGTGGGTATTTTCACCCACCATCTTGTTTGTGGCGGCCATTTTGTCTCGTCTGTTTTGTGTCCCCAGTTAGCATTCACTTTAACTGATCTGAAGAACCAGGGATGAGAGGAACGCAGGAACGTTCTCCTGGTTCCTCAAACCGGTTCCTCCTCTCAGTCGTCCAGCAGTTTGTAATCAATGTGCATTTGAATCAGCTGTTAGTTCTGAGAACAGAAAGAGAGGAGGAAGTCTCCTCTCCTCTCCTCTCTCCTCCTCTCCTCTCCTCGTCTCCTCTCCTCTCTCCTTGTCTCCTCCTCTCCTCTCTCCTTGTCTCCTCCTCTCCTCTCTCCTTGTCTCCTCCTTTCCTCTCCTCCTCAGCTTCGCGCCTCCTTCTTGGCGTTACGTGGCTTGTTGCCGAGCAACGTGTCCATCTCGGCGACGAGGGGTGGAGTCAACTGAGACAGAACCTGAGAGAGAGAGAGAGAGAGAGAGAGAGAGAGAGAGAGACAGAAGCTTTCACACCTGATATTTCCAACAGATATTTCCCATGTCGGGTCTTGTGTGAACGGACCCGATATTCCGGAAAATTCGATCAGGCAATTTCCCTCCTCATGACCGAGTGAAATTCCCGGTCTATCGTGTAAAACGTTACGACGGTCTGACATAATACGCTTTCACGCAGAGTGAGCCGACCAATCGGAAGAGACTCTGGGGGCAGAGACTCTCTCGCTGCAGCGTTTGTTTGGAGCGGAGAGCTGAAAGCAAATCTTTAGTTTCCAGTGAGCCGACAGCAAACGTGTCGTCCGGACCAATCAGGAGCCAGTATCTGCCCTTGTTTTGACCTGTAACAGTAGCCCCTCCCTTCAGCCAATCGGTGTTTGAGAATGCTGGAATTGGCCGGTGTGACGTTCTCCTGCTACAGAAGAACATCCGCAGCATTTTTATAGATCTGTGCATCAAGACGCGCCTTTCTTATAAACTTTGTAATTACATACACTACCAGTCAAAAGTCTGGTCACACCACATTTTCCTTTATTTTTACTATTTTCCACATTTTAGAATAACAGTAAAGATTATGCAGCGACCAAAAAAGTGTTAAACAAATCAAAACTATCTTATATTTTAGATTCTTTGCCTTGATGGAAAGGCTTTGGAAAGAAATTCAAACACAGGATCAACTTCACTATTTAGTTTTTTAGCTCGGACGGACGCTGCGAGACGCCCCTGCAGCGCCCCCCTCAGGACAGTCGGTGCAGTTTTAAACATGCACAGTGGAGGAATGAGACGCTTCGCTACCTGAAGTTTAGAGGATTGATCTGATCATCAGTGTCTCAGATATTTTATTGATCCAGAGTCTCTCCTGAACAAGTGACATCTTCAACATCCGGCAGGACAGTCATGTCTTTCTATAGACAAACTTTACTCACACACACACACACACACACACACACACACACACACACACACACACACACCTACCCTGATAGAGCCCAGGTTCTCCAGCAGCTGCTCTGTGTTCGAGACGCCAAGAAGAACCGAGCTAACGCCTTCACTACGCAGACACCAGGCTGGAGAGAGAGACAGGCAGGCAGGCAGACAGACAGGCAGACAGACAGACAGACAGGCAGACAGACAGAGAGAGAGAGTAAAAAATACATAGAAAGAGAGAAAGAGGTGTTAATATAAAGAGAAAGAGTCACAGATACAGAGATAAAGACAGAGAGAGAGACAGGTAGAGAGACACCCACACCCACCCACCCACCCACACACACACACACACACACACACACACACACACACACACACACACACACACACAGTGGTACCTATAGCCAGCTGTGCAGCGGTGCAGTTCAGCCTGTCGG